>NC_047032.1:25546638-25570308 GCF_902652985.1 Pecten maximus
GATCGACTCACTTTCTTTCTGTTTTGTTTCCAAGAACGTGTATCTTTCAATTACAGTGTTATTTCTGGGGTTACAGTACTCACGAAACTTGTCAAGCACTGGTTTTCAAATGTGAAATTGTCTAAACCTGCCTATGGTGTGGAGGGCGATGGCGATCTCCACTTGTGTATAGCGGGGGTGAGCCGTGATTAGTGCCGCTAGGATAGTGTTATTCGGATCACCCGTGATATGTAGTCGCCGCCTGTGATGTACCGATCTACAGCTGGAATCGTGGTGCTTTGACCATGTGGCGATGATGGATTTTAATTTACAAATTAAACAAGTAGTACATATTAATCTGAAATTTGATTATAATTCTATCAAATCAACTTAATACTGAATGATTAGATGAGATGACAGAGGTTGTCACGTGGTCAGTTTTG
This sequence comes from Pecten maximus, assembly GCF_902652985.1. Classification (NCBI taxonomy): domain Eukaryota; kingdom Metazoa; phylum Mollusca; class Bivalvia; order Pectinida; family Pectinidae; genus Pecten; species Pecten maximus. The sequence continues at coordinate 25,547,061 of NC_047032.1, forward strand.
AAATTATCGATGGATACATTAATGTAATACATATCAGACACATACTATATATTTTGACTTGTTCAAAGTCATTAGGGTTGGGAAAAAAGGGATGGCATCTTATCCCTCAGTATTAAGTTGATTTGATAGAATTATGATAAAACTTCATATTACTTTGTCAAACTCGTTTAATTTGTAAATTCTATTAAATCAACAAACTGAGGGATTACATGATATTTTAGAGATACTGTATTCATCTATAATATGACATACAGAAAAAAGGATTAAACATTAATTTTTCAAATCAGAACATCCTTTTTATCATTATTTTACATGTATGTGTAGAGGATCATGTAAACGAATTCAAACTAATATAATATAATATAATATAATCATTGTTGTTAACTAAGATATCTGAAATAGTTTCGCCATACTTATCATATATGTGTGATTTATCTTAGCATAGTCCTTTTAGTTAATATATCTTCAACTGTTTGGCTATCACATTATCACATATAAAAAGGTACCATACGTCATTCAACACAGAAAGATGTACAATGGTCCTGTGAATGCATCACAACCTTCCTATAGAATTTTTGGAATGTAATGACATTGGACTATCCAGCTGTCTTAAGGATTGTATACATTGGTAGATCCGCAGCAGATGCGGCAGCTCTAGTTGTATGAGCTGAGAGTTTTTGCGTATTCACCCCAGCCAAACTCATAATGTTTAAGAAAGTATAACCGTGTTCATTAATGGGAGTCTACTGCTAAAGGTGTTTTTCCACAATAAACACGGTCCGAAAAACACACAAATAAGTAATTGTGGATAACAATGATTATCAGTATGATTAACATAACGTAAAGAAACTAACCATAACATACATTCCAATAATTCCACTTACATAGTGAAGAGGTTCCAATACGATGGCAGCCCTGACTTAATTGTACAAAGAACTGTAGAAAGAAGTTTAGATAAAGACTTAGTTTAACAACTGCTCGAGCAGCAATACAACGTTGTTTATAAGGATTTTAAGGACTTCAACATAAATAAATATAAACGAAAGATTTCAATACTGAGGAATGACAATATCGTCTTTAGAAAAAACTCGAATATGTGTAAAAAGGGGTTTTTGGTTTTCAAGAAAGCCTTGACCTTTTTGAAAGCGAATAGGCGAATAGACAAGGTTCAAATCATAAGATGTCTTATCCGCGGGCACAGTCACAAACCTATCATGTATATCGGGATGGAGCAATACAGACCCGTTTTGTTTTCATTTTTGATGTTAATCTGCTTATTCTATTAAGAATTATCGGCGTAATGGATTTGATTCACTCGGACAGCGAATCCAATGCAGTATGCTCTCGTTTTACCTGTTTCCTGGCATATTCTTCAACGGAATCTATAAATATCCTGCAATTCATGCTCCATAAAGATCCTTTATGAAAAGATCTCGTAGCTTATCCTTTAGAATAACGTGAAGGTCGCAAGCTATGACATGACGTGACATCTACTCCTTTCGGTAGGCCAATTCATCTTTCAAGAAGTATTCGAGTTGTTGGAGAACTGTGGCTAACTTTACGGAAATCGCTAATTTAACGGAGTTGTCATGCTAACTTCCTTATGTTGTCTGGAACTGTCTCAGACAAAGACTCTTATAAAATGAGTAACACTGACAAAGGAAGCGAATTATAACAGGTTCGTCCATAATGAATACTGGATGAATTCTGTAGAGTTGTCGTTAGATCTAGATATTCGAACTTAACCGTGTTTCTCGTCAGATAGTTCTAGTGGTTATGTCCATGACTACGATTACGTCGTCTCTGAGAGGTGAACATCATGTCGTATATAGGAGTACTGGATGTGGAAGACTATATCACTAATGCGGCTATGAATCTTCTTTTTGGTAATGGAAGCTCGTACTGAAACAGGAAATATTGAAATATGTTAAAGCTTGTATTGCATTTCCTGAGCCCACTCCTTACACGTATATTTCCCATTAAAACACATTCGCAATGCTGTTAAAAGAGTTTTTCTTTTCCAGGAAAGGCAAACGGTGTTAACGGTAAAAGTACATTGTTGTGAACTATTGTGGAGAGAATTTAGCCGCGGCTTGTTTGAAAAGGTCCCATCTGCTATACTTGTTGCTTCGCTTGCGAAATTATAGGGATTTCTTTTTCCCATTTGACTATCTTCGTTCTGTAACTGACGCTGTAACGCTTTTCAACCGTAGACGGTCATTTTTGTTTACAGTGTGTCGTGTTGTGCGTACATGTATATGATATATATACCGCAAGAAATTTATTGAAGACCAGCGGTATAGTTCCCTTTTATTGTTATTATTTAGCATCTCAATGTATATTTTTCAGCGAAATCCAATTATTCTTATCCACAAGGTGATACACTTTATAAATATATATATATATGTCAAGTAGTAATAACGACAGTACAGACAAGTATATTGTCGAAGTTTCGAGGCAATCTGCCCCTTTATCAAGACACGGGTAAATTACATACGATCACATATAGACATAGAACATGGAACAGTTACACAAATATAGTAGGTATAAACAAAACAAAAATCATAATGTTGTGAAAATAATCCCCCTCGGCCGATACGTAATTCGCCGAGGGCCTATTATGATTAATTAGGAAACATCTTAGGTGGTGTACAGATGCTAAAAGTAAATGAATGAATGAATAAATAAATAAATAAATAATATAACTTAAAGGTTTAACAAAATAGCATCGCGGATGGATTCGATGTGATGGCAGCGCGTGTTATGTCGTGAATGTTTTTGTTATTGTTTTTTTCCCGATATGTACATTTCGTCCCGCAAATCTCGGCCCAAACAGCGGGAAGCAGTGACGATATCGGGTGGCCAATCCCATATTAAAATTAGTTAGTTTCAACGAAATTGAACAAATATTAAAATCATATAGATGTAATAGTGTGGAAAGGCATAATTTAGGCATTAGAAACCAAACAGAAAGGTGGTCGAAAGATCCTATTAGCGTAACGAAAACCGAGTGTCAGGACGACTCGTCACAAATCGAGAACATGGACTCACATAACTTATTCAGCCAATCAGCTGCTGTTACATGTAAACCAAGTCCCTAAGGAAAGTGTGTTTGTGGGGCCTGTAGGGGTTGGTCTGATTAATAAACATATGGAGTGGGTGCTTCCTATAAGCGAGAATAGAGATGATAGGATTAAGGTTTGAAGAACAAACATATACATCCCTACTAAAAATAGGATGGCGTAGGACTACAGGTGGAAAAAGGGCGGGAATTCCCCAGATGGGGGTTTCCCCGTCCGTTGTAAGGTCCTATGATAGCACATGTGCTATATGCTATGAACCTGTTGTGTGTGGCGAGAATATCAAACTATAATGTGGAATAGATATTTATTCCGCCATTTTAACTCCAAATGAATGATAGAGGCGAATAAATCTGCAGTTTTGACATATAGTGAGTAGTTTCTATTGTGAGAGTCCCTCAACTACGTGACATGTGGAGGATTATCTCTCATTCATACCGAGTGGGTAGCCGGTTTGTAGTTGGTTGATCCAATGTCGTTCCCTATTCAGGCGTTGCTGGTCATTCCAACCCCTGCAGTGGTCAATGGGGACAACCTGCATGTCGTGCCATGTGTGGCTCGGCATGTTGAAATGTCTCGCTACTGGTAAGTCCTGGCGTTTCTGTTTGATAGAACAACGGTGGTTATTTATCCTCAGATTCAGTGGTGTTTTGGTCTCCCCTACATACTGCATGCTACACTTGGCACACGTAATAAGGTATATTACATTGGCCGATGTGCAGGAGACTGACTGGAGGATGCGGTATTTCTGTCCATTAGTCTCACAATTGAATGAATAGGTGTTATGAGTGTACGGACAGAGTTTACACCTCTTACTGCTACATGTCTCGAAACAGCCAGTGGCTGAAGCATTAGATGGTGAAGGTAGATTACCACTGACTACCAAATCTCTGATGTTTTTTGGTCTGCGGTAAGCTAGTATGGGGGGTTCCGGGAAGATACCCTCGAGTTTGCTGGACGACAACACGATGTGCCAGTGTTTCTGGAAGATTGTTGACAATGCGGGCATGCCGGGATGAAAGGTTACCACACAAGGTACTCTTCCAGTTTTCGGCCTGTCTTTGTATTCCAGTGTGCTCGCCCTGTCCAATTCTTTCACCCTATCAATTTCACGATCTATTAGGGCTGCGCCATATCCTCTATTGAGAAGATGGGATCTAATTAGCTCTACACAACGACGTCTGAAGTCATCGTCGTCGGAGACGATACGCCTGATTCTCAAAATCTGGGAGTATGGAATGCTCCTTGTAGTGTGGGGTGGGTGACAACTGGACGGGCGAAGGTACTGGTGAGTGTCCGTGGGTTTACTGTATAAATCCGTGTGTATTACTCCGTTGACGAGTGTGGAACAGGTGTCCAAAAAAGTATTTTTCTCGTCGGAGATGTCGGCAGTAAACTTAATGGTCCGATGGAACTCATTCGCGAAACGAACGAATTCCTCGAGTGACTCTCTACCGGCTGTCCACTTGATATCGATGTCGTCAATGAATCTAAACCAGCTGAGTGGTTTCGATGGGGCTTCTATTAGTAGCCTTGTCTCGAGATGGCCCATAAACACATTCGCGTAAGATGGTGCCCATTGCCGTACCACTAGCTTGAAGATAGTGCTCTCCGTTGAATGTGAAGTTGTTCAGCGTGAGTACTAACTTAAGAAGTTCCACTAAACTATCTGTTGAAGGGTGCTTATTCCCCCTGGTGTCCCACGCAGAACGGCAGGCTATGATTCCGTCCTCATGTGGGATGTTGGTGTAGAGGGAAACCACATCCATGGTGACCAGGAGTGTGTCATCAGGTAGATTACTACATGGCGTCTTTTTAAGGTAGTCCGTGGTGTCTTTCAAGTAAGATGGCAAGCTCTCGACATGAGATCTCAAGTGGAAGTCGATGAACTTTGAGATTTTTTTCTGTGGGGTGGCCAATCGAATTGATGATGGGTCGACCGGGGTTACCAGCCTTGTGGATTTTTGGAAGGAGATAGAAATTCCCTGCTCGTGGGGAATCGCAGCGCAAGAATTCAGCTGTATCCTTGTCAATATCTCCTTTAAGTTGTATCCTGCTGATGGCGGCATTGACCTTATTAGCATGCTCCACCGTTAAATCCTTATCGACTTTACGGTAGAACGTCTCATTCGACAATTGGCGATTGGCCTCCTGGATGTAGTCCTCTCTGTTCATGACAACTACTGCAGAGCCTTTATCGGCTGGTTTGATTACAATGTCAGTGTTGCGTTTCAGAGCCTGAAGTGCCTTGCGCTCACCCATCCCTAGGTTGTCTCTTTGGGTGTGAGTCATGGTGGTGTGATCGGATATCTCCTGTTTTACAGCATCTATGAATGCCTCCAGTGCTGGGACTTTACTGGGTGGAGGGTTCCATGTGCTTTTTGTCTTAAATGGATTAACAGGGGGAGCCTCTGTGTCGGGGTCATCCGAGTCTTCATCTTTGGCAAAATGAACGCGAAGACGGAGTCGTCTGTAGAAGCTCTCCATATATATAATAATAAAAAAGAAAACAGTGGAAGAAAATATTTTAAAGACATTTTTATACGAACGTTCTGACAGGTATATCATGTAATGCATTCCTGTCGTTCATTCCGTTAGTCTGTCTTTCCGTTTGTCTTTCCGTCTGTCCGGCCGTCTACCAGCGATTATAGCCGATACAATATCTTAAAGGTAAAAAGCCAGGTCCATCAGATATTTAAGTGGCGACCACCAGATACTAAATAAGATACATTCGCTATCATGAAAAATATATTCAGATGCAAGCTTAATATGCTTCCATCCACATCAGATATATCGTTGATGTTGGATTATACCTCGGGGTTCGACAGAACCAGGTATCCTATACTCCTGGATTTTCCTAGATGTCATGATTGTGATGAAGCAGAATGCCCTATACCCGTGCGGGCCATCATCTTCTTATACAGGTTATACTTAAGTATTTCCTTTGTTCGTCTTTTGATCTTTGACGTTGCAAACCATCTCTTTGTCGATTAAATTATTCTGACTATCTCACTTCGTTTCATTGTACAATACATCATACCTAAGAATTGCCAACATCTTTACCTCTGTTATGGGCTCAGAATGCGTTTGGAACCAGACACATTTCTGTTGTTTAATCAAACGTTACTGACATTTCTAATGCTGATATATGATTGATCTACGTGTACTAATTATAATTATCTTTTACACCATTTTTATTTTAAATATTTCAGGAAATCGAGTTAATGATTGAGCATTGATATGCCAGAGATATGACCGGCTGTAATGATGTCATACATAATAGGTTACGGTAATGCACAGGGACACAATTTCCCACCCCCCGGCTCGAATATATAGCAGTAATCAAAGGGATACGACACGACCAAGAAGTGATGAACAGAATGCCGTGTAAATTGGTCTTTACTCCACAATTAGCTTTGTTGCATTATTACGATAAAAGAAGGATACTATTATTGTTGAGCTACAGGTAAGAAGTTATTTTTCGAGGGGATTTTACGTTAACATATGCAAAAGAATTATTTTGTCTTTTGTCATGAACGAAATTATGACTTTCCTTGTAGCGATAGATAATGGAAGAATAAAAACATCACTTTACTATGCCCTGTCCATTCGACACGTTTTCAAGGCCGGGCTTCTCCCTGGAACTGACATAGGCGCGGCCTCAGTCGCATGTCGAACACCATAATTTAGATAAAATTTGTTCACTTCTAAAAGGTTGTGAAGTTATCTTTAGAACTCAGCTGATAAGGATTTTGAACCCGGATTTGTCAATAGGTTAGACACTATATCGCACTCTGCAAAAACATTTCCGCTTGCTATGATAGTCCGTTGTAGATTGTGAAGCCTGTGTAGATCTTATCTTGACATTCAAAGATACACACATACATATATATATATGGAATGTAGTAGCTTTGGAAATAACCGTCCCAGTATCACCGTTAATACTTTAATGCCGATTTCCATATCACTTCGAATGTTTGAATAGGAAATACAATCAACGGCGTGAAAATGATGAATTGGTATTTTCTTTTGTTAGGTTTGTCCTTCACAGTTTGCACCCAAAGTGACATTCATGTTGAAGATACACCAAACAGACGATTCCTTGTGCCGACTGAACATCCGATGACGACTCCTGCATCACCCAGTCAACCATATGTTAGTAGCTCAAGTTTGAATTTCACGAAAAGACAATTTTATCTTGATGGGAAACCGTTCCAACTTCTTGGAGGAAGTATTCACTATTTTCGAATTCGCCCGGAATATTGGACTGATCGTTTAACGCAGTTGAAAGCTTGTGGGTTGAATACAGTGACTGTGTAAGTACTTTTTCCATATAACGACGGCGTTCTGATGGCCTAGGTGTTTTATATAAGTCCAAATGAGGAGAACGTTCATGATCATGTGATGTTGCGCAATAGGAAGTTTGATTCGTGTAATCATCGTAAATATGCTTGGTAATCAGGTGTCATTATTTTCACAAGAATCTGAGTTAATGTGAAATTGGACCTTTTGTGTAGCACACTTTAAGACATTTTGGGGGAAAGAAAATTCGGTAAAATAATATAATATCATAATATGAACACCTAGGGGTGTCATATATACCAAATATGAACACCTAGGGGTGTCATTTATACTGAATATGAACACCTAGGGGTGCCATTTATACTGAATATGAACACCTAGGGGTGTCATTTATACCAAATATGAACACAGAGGGGTGTCATTTATACCGAATATGAACACCGAAGGGTGCCATTTATACCTAATATGAACACCGAGGGATGTAATTTATACCGAATATTAACACCGATGGATGTCATTTACACCAAATATGAACCCGGTAGGGCGCAGAGGAATTAAAACATACCACCTGACACAGGTTTTATCAACGTTCATTATCTTAAGGGATTTCTTTCCTTAAATGTTTCGTAGGAAAGCATTATTGGATTATAGGAAATCATCTCAGCTAAGGAATTTTCTCTAAATTCTGCAATGATTTCCTATGGGAAATTCGAAGTTAAAGGACTTCCTTAAGTTACTGAACATTGATGAAACGTTGATGAAATGGTTTGAGATATCAATTTTGAAATAGACACAGTGAATGAATATACAATTAACTGTTAAAATGTTTTTAACTACATTGTTACATGTCCTTTTCCCCCATTTAAACGCTCTGCATCGATTTTGAGTAACAACTACAGCGTCAACATTTATTTTTTTCCAGGTACGTACCATGGAACCTTCACGAAGAATATCCAGGCGAATTTCATTTTACTGACCATTTAAATCTGAGGTAATTATTTTGATGAGACGTAAACCTACAAATTTCTGCCATATTCAATAAGCCTACAAGGTATTTCGAAATATTTTTTTCCGTTTGTAAAACCCTTTCTTAGATTACCAAAATGCGGAGAGAAACTGTTAAATGTCCGGTTCATTTCCAACAGCTTAAAGAAGTGTTTCAAGTAAACGTACATATTACAAATCATACTAAATAAGTCAGGTCTCAGTTCTACTGAGACTCACAGGTTACTATCGAACTTTACTTACCATACTAGGTTATGTAGGTAACAAATGTACATGATATTTATATTTTCTAAAAGTATAAACTACCAACTGTTTAAGATTTGGGCCTAGGATTGCTGAGCAAGAGTGGTTAGGCCTACCAATACAGACAAGTCGACAATCCATAATCCTGTGCTAGGCAAATCAAATACATCCAACTGTAGGTGATCATAGAAGACGAAATTTACCTCCGTGACTTCTATTTACGGGATGTTGAAAAGACCAAAATATATCTTCTGTCCCCATCGCAATACTTGGGATTTTAATACTTCCCTTTATTTACTCTCTTTTCTGTCTTTATTTTCTCAAATGACCCTGGCTGTTTGTGACTCCTTGACACCAGTCCTCATATGACCTTGGTTGTGGGTATCTCAATGACACCCGTCTTTACATAACCCTGGCTATTGGTGTATCTTTGACACCCGTCCTCACATGACCCTGACTGTTTGTCTCATTGACACCCGTCCTCACATGACCCTGGCTGTTGGTGTATCCTTGACACACATCCTTATATGACCCTGGCTGTTGGTGTCTCCTTGACACCGTCCTTATATGACCCTGTTGCGTCAAACAAAAGTTTAATATATTTACCAAGAAGTAGAGATCTGACATACGTCTGTACATATCAATGATCACTAGGTGTTTGTTGATGACATCACACGTTTTCATTTAAAGATTAGTTAACATACCCATTTTCATGTCCACCAAGCCTTCCGTACAACACTAGGATTACTTTTACACTATCGACATGTCCAAGGTTTGATCAACGTCTAATACTTAGTACATGTAGTTCGATCATATTCATGAAAATGATTGATCAAGCTAAATTTATCAAGTGTATATTATATAAAGATATAGTTAAAAGAAAGAATGTAAATTTGTTCTTGTTAATTGCAGGAAATAATGTACTGGTTAATCTGACGATGGAATTCTGCAACGTCAATTTAGTTTGATATCTCGATTGTAGGTTACCATACTAGTAGCCTAGAAGGAAAAAATCACCTGAAATGCTGTTGAACGAAATAAATAAAAAACACAAGAACTCTTAACATTTTGGTGTACTTTCATATTGAAGACATTTCAGGACTTTTTCTTTATGTTCTAAATGTAAAAGTATTTGTTATACAATTCTTTATTTTTCAGACGTTTCATCAAAATTGCACAAAGTCTAGGGCTGTACGTGAGTTTACGACCGGGACCTTACATCTGTGGCGAGTGGGAGTTTGGCGGACTTCCAGGGTAATCTGTTGTTGTCATTTGAAGTATACATTCCCATCAGCATCTGTTTTACACCAGTACACATGATAGTTTTCTCTTCACAAAAGTGTAAACTTTGTAAAACTCTTAGTTAGGACTTAACGCGGATGGTGAATTATAAGAACAATGAGGTGAAGCCTAGGAACCTGTAACTAACGATTATATATTTGTCGAATGTTTCTCTACTTCTGTCGAAGCTCTTTCTTTCTATTTTGAACTGCGGTCTCCAAATGCTCCATTTAGCGATATCTCCATTTTGGTTTCAGTGTTAACAGAGTTTAAACAAATAACTGATATAGGTCTCTGATATTCCGCGTCAACCAAACTGGCGAAGGAGCTATGCCTCATGCTTGGTTTATGTAGGGATTTCATACCTGACGTTTAGATGACTTGTACGGTACGGTACGAGGACATTTTTAAAAGGCTAATGAGGGCTCACATCAAATTGTGGACACTGTGTGACATTTTCTGCTGCGAAATACAAACACCAAAATAGAAACCAAACCCCACGAATATTTTATATCGCCATATTCTCGGTCACGAGGATGTTATGAAACAAACAATAAAACAAATGGATTAGTTTTAAACATTATCCCTTTATCCGCACAAATTCTTATACAGTGAAAGGAAATCATTGCTTTTAGGAAGAGTATCCTCATGACCAGTGAATTCTGTTATCATTGTTATCATGTTGGTACATCAAATTTGTGCTACCCTTAATATCGAATACACGTTTTCGTAATTACACACTTAATATCTGAATTGAAATAATAAGTCATCGTCCGTTCTTATTACTGTTTTCATAGCTGGCTCTTAAAAGATTCAAACATGGCGGTGCGTAGTAACTACCCTGGATACACACAGGCTGTAGAGCGATATTTCACACGACTTTTACGGGAGGTCGTTGATCTACAGGTGAGAAGTATCCTTTATTTTGTTTTGTCCGGCATCCTTTGGCATAAGTAATTTGACTCAAAACTGAATATTAATGATGTACCTAAATGTTAAAGTTTGAACGATGATATGGAAACATTTTTATTCATTCACATCAGACGTATTTATGAGGGTTTCAATTTATACTTTACGAATCTAATGGATGCTTTAAAATCTTTTTGACATACACCAATCATTACATAAATGAACATAACTACATACACTATTTAATGTTGTTATGTGATCAGTCACGGAAATCCAGACCACAGTTTCATTAATGCTCTCGGAAAATTATTAAACAGGAATACTGGATTTACAGGAATATCTTAGCCAAGATCAAATCCATTATGCTTACCGATCGAAAATGTTATGTTAAGAAATTAAGTCACGTTAATTAAAGAATAACACGACAAAGCTTTATGATTTAATCGACTGTACACAATCTCTGTGAAAATCTACTTTTTATTGATGGACACTTTTATCTTAGAGATTGTTACGCCGCCTTATCAGCCAATCAAAAGCGACGTTACAAACGTTTCAAATTGTGACGTCACGTTTACGTTGAAAGCTGATAACATATTTTTAAGCCAATAAAAATGCCTGTTACAAGCAAGATTGCATTATGAAGCATTCGTGAAATAGGGATCAGGAAATTTCTGGACGTGATCAATAAGTTTATCCTTGGCCCGTGAAATTATCAAAGTTAACCTGAACCTACTGTAATGTATAAATACTGTATGATTTAATAGAAATTTAGTAATATATCATGGAACACAATATGAAATTAATAAATTCAAATCAATTTTTAGTTCAGTCGCGGGGGTCCGATCATTGCAGTTCAGGTAGAGAATGAGTTTGGAACCTACAGTGATGAAGTGGCGCACCTGACTTTCCTCAAACAGGTAAGTGACCTGAAGTTATACCCCGGCATATCCGAAACACAGAAACATGTCTACAGACAGCAGTGAAAAACTATTTAGTATGAACAAGTATCTAGCATTGAGATATAGAAAAAGGAGGCATCCGTATAAACCTCTAGGTCTTATCAATGGAGTCATAAGCATGTGAGGAAATTAAGACAATGGAAATTAGGCCTAAACGAAACTTTAAAGATATGATCTGGAACGCGATGCCGTAATTATAATATAATGTCACTAGGCTTGAGTGTTGATTCATACCATCATGCAATGCTGTATAGATGTTCTTATTTTCAATGAGTTCTTGGTTTCAAGATATTCGAGGGAAGAATAATTTGTAAAAATAGACACCATGGAAATGAAAATAATATAAATATCAAATGATAACTTTGGTTATTCCCAGTGACAACACTTCCTTTTTTCTTGAAACGTTTGGTAATAAGGTGAAAATAAATAACATTCAAAACCAAAATTTACGTCAGTTTGTTTCACAAGATATTCTGCTGATTTTCAGTTACTCCAGAAGAACGGCATTGTAGAGATGTTTTTTACATCTGACAGTTACGTGGCATATAACATGTCAGGGCTGGACCGCGCTCCCTTCTACAGAGGTACGACGCTTTACTCGTAATTGTATTAGGTCTGGTTATGGACCGCGCTCCCTTATACAATATGACTTCTCATCTCGTAATAGTATCAGGTGAGTGTACAGAGACAACGCTTTCTCCCACAGTTCACCGGTTTAGTTTGGTTTGGTTTGTTTTGTTTAACGTCCTATTAACAGCTAAGGTCATTTAAGGACGGCCCCCCGTGCCTGCGACATGCATGCGTGTGGTGAGTGGGTATGTGTGTTTTGGGAGGCTGCGTTATGTTCGTGTTAAGTCTCCTTGTGATAGGCCGGAACTTTTGCCGATTTATAGTGCTACCTCACTGAAGCATACTGCCGAAGACACCCAGCAGCACACCCCACCCGGTCACATTATACTGACAACGGGCGAACCAGTCGTCCCACTCCTAATACGCTGAGCGCGTAGCAGGAGCAGCAAATACCATTTTTTAAGACTTTGGTATGTCTCGACCAGGGGACAGAACCCAAAGCATTCCTCATAGGTACGAACGCTCAAGTAAAGGCCAAAAGTGAGGCATTGTCAAGGGAGACATTAGGAAGAAGAAAGTTGTTCAGAAAGAAGAGAAAAGATAAGATCCCAAATTTGGTCGCCTCTTACAATCATGCAATGGAGGCAGCAGGTACAATTCTTACGCCCTACCTGCAGGACAATCAACGGTTTATCTCCAGTTTAAGAGAGTGAGGGATTTCTCGGTCATCCCGTAGGGAATGACAGATTGTACGCGCTTACCTTTTGAACCGGAAGTACTTGCGGAAGTACTTAATGAGGGACGTGACTAATAGTTCCCACGTTGTTATTTATTGTTAAAAATGCGTATGAGACTCAAGTTTTATGCAATGACAAAATGTACTGTTGTTGACATTAGAATAGTATCACTGATCCTTATTTCAGTGTTTGTTTGAATAAATATTGTGAATTAATTTTAGACCTCTTTTTTTGTATAATGATATTGGGAGGAATTGTTTGGGGTTGTGATGGGTATTTCTTCAAATGAGGATATCCATGCGCAGACCATGTGCTTTTGTTTACAAACATACCTTGACCACCGATTTTATATGCAATTATTAAAAGTGGTGGGAGAAAATAATCACCCCCTACCTAGGAAGTGTTAGAAAGAAATCTCAACCTTCGGGGAAATTCATGAATGTCCAGCCCTCGGCAAGCTTCGGATTGGACGTTCATGAATTCCCCATCGGGTTGAGATTTCTTTGTCACGCCCCCAAGGCAGGGAAAGATTCTATTACTCTTCTACAGAGATCACGCTCTCTCCTACAGAGGTACCACTTCTCATCTTGTAAGTGTAGCAGGTGTGGTTTGGACCGCGTTCCCTTCTACAGCGGTACGATCTTTCATCTCGTAATTGTATCGGATGAGGTTTGAACCGCGCTCCTTTCTGCAGAGTGACGACCGCTCGTTTCGTAATTGTATCACAAAAGGTTTGGCGTATGGCCTTCCATCGAGGTTTGATTTATTTTGTGTTACGTCCTTTTAACAGCCAGGGTCATTTAAGCAGGTGCCAGGTTTTAGAGGTGGAGGAAAGCCGGAACGACATCAAATCTCGTAATTGTATCAAGCCCGAAATCTTTTTCCGTAATTGCGAAAGTATTTTTCCTTGACCACTTAAAGCTGACAACGCAAGCTAAAAGTTTTTCGTTTTTAGACATTTTTTCCCCAAATAGTTTGGAGATGTTACTTGTAATAGATATATATCTTTCGTTCACCGTTTCCATGGAAGTGACAGACAATTTAGCTGAAGTCAGCCTGAATGGGACTATAAAAATGCGATACCCGTCAAACCGGTTGTCACTCCAACATTGGACGTTTGACGTGCAACTATATGTGCTGAATATCGTAAACACAAGTGACCCGACGACTCTCTACCTGAAAATAAAGAGTGCACTCACCCGAGAACGTGACAGTAGTGAAGATGGTCGGTACTTATCACCTATCTTATAAACTATGTCCGAAATGAAATAAAAGGCGGAACAACTAAAATACAGCAATTTATAAACCATGGTAAGGTTTGTATTCTTTTTTAAATGTGTTAACACGACTTTTTTAATCCATGTGCAACTGGTTACATTATTTTAGTGTACGTACATGTATATACAGTGTGTCAGTGAATTCTTAATTATTTCTTGATAATATTTACACCCATTTATTATATTGACCTCTTCCAAGTCCGTGTCCATGGTATCTGCTTTTCAGATGAAGACAAAAAAGGCAAGCTTTTGGTTCGTAAGTTTTTTTTATAGTGTCGCGATATGTCGCATAGCGCTGACATCGATATAATAAAAATCGGTCTCACGTGCATGCGCGCTTTTATAGGCACATATCCCCAGTCTCGTATCCAAGCAGACTTCAACAAAAATGTCTGCAACTTCCTTGGAAACAGTGACTGGAAGATGTATATTTATCACAGGGAACATTTCAAAAATGATCTTTTTTTCATTTCAAAACGAAAGCTTTTTAACTTGCGTTGTCAGCTTTAAAGATATAGCCGCCACCACTTAGATATGTGGCGGCCGTCACTAAATTATCTGCTTTTATCTACTAGTTGTATAGCGCCATCATTTATTCTTCTATCTATCATGCGAGAACATGTAAGCTAATATTTTCAATTTATCCAATTGATTATATTGCTTCATTTCACGTATTCAAACGTTAACGGATTTTGTACAGGATATCACTTTGAGAATTTAAAATAATGATAATAATAATTATTATTATAATAACAAAAATGTTACCACCACTTCTCATTCGGAACTTGAATGTGACACCTCCGCCACATGGCCTCGGTAGTGATAAGGAAGCTTCCATTTTGTAACTAGGGAACTATTTTTCAAAACAACATTACTTGTCTGCAGTCAGTGATACAACTTGCAAGGAATCATTCATATCGTATTTAAACTTTAATGTTTAAAATGTTTTTGAGTAAAAGGTTTTCTGGCGAACAAACAGCATGATTTCTTAACATACTCCTACCTGTCCGAGGTTATGTGTGAAGCACATCCGAGGAGTCCCGAATACTACATTTCTTTAAGGTGCGATTAATCTATCAAAACAAGAGAATACCGACGCGTAAACAAACCCGAAATTCAAACTGAGAGTAAACGTCAAATCTTCGCCACTACTGAATATGTGTATGTTTCCAGATATATCGTCTGGTTCCGGGTTCCAAATAATGATGATTAGTATGTTCACTCGTGTTCCGGTTTTGGCTTAGTGAAGCCGTGTGTCCATCACATCATGTGGGTTTTTGATTTCTGTCACTCACTGGTGTGGTGGCAGCGCTATATTGAACTCACATCTTCCGACAAACGTATGAAGAAACAAAACGTCCACCCTGAATAAGGTAACAGTCTATCACATCGCAGTATCATTTCTGCCGTGGAACGCACTTGATAAATATGGCTAGCACGAATAGGGCCCCGAAGCAATGGGACCTTACAAAAACTGAAACAGTAAATTCGTTCGAGAATTGGAGGCAAAACCTCGTATATACACTTTCGCTAGACCCAAACTTCGCTCCGTTTCCCGTAGACGGCATGCGATGGCAGAAGAAAACGAGAACGGCACAACACAGGGGCTTGGTAGACGATGGCGAGGAGGTAGCCGAGAGAAAGCGGCGCACCCGTGAGCAAAAAGTTGGAATTTTGGAACTTATGCTAGGACAGATTAATAACTATGCCCCAATAATCTCCAGAAATACAATCGTGAAAAACTCCACATAGATTTAATTCATTTGGCAACAAATACGTCTACATTACGGATTTCAGTCAACAGGAACCCATCTAACTGACTTTTGCTCATTCAAATTAGAACCTACAGAGAGACCCGAAGACTTATGCCAAAGACTGATGGGGTTCTCGGAGATTGACCTCTTACACAGAGATTCATGTATCCTTCATCATAGTTAGGCAATTGACGAAGATGAAGAACTTTCACCATCTTCAGAAAATTTTGTCGTATTAACCTGGTTAAGGCTCATTCACAGCGACCTCCACAAACTGGTGAAGCAGCGTTACGGTACAGAGTTAAGATCCCGCACGCTTGCGTCAATAAAACCAGAAATATCACAGGCACTCGATTCACTTAGGGAGGAACTTCAATCAAGTGAGGATGCCAAAGCTATGCGAGCCGCTGCATCGTTTCATCCAAAACAGTCAAAGCCAGTCAGAAAGAGCTTGAAATCATGTCCGTTATGTAAAGCCGCAGGAAGGGCAAGTGACCATTATCTAAGTAAATGTAGCTTCCTTCCCACCCAAGACCAGACGTTCTTTGCTAGAACACAACAGATTGTCGGAATATGCGACGAGGACCTTACACTCTTTTCAGACTCTGAGGAGCCTCAGTCCTCTGTCATAGGCAGGGTCAAAATCCTCCAGTCATCGTATTTGGATATATTCCATGGCCACAATACTGTGCGCCTTACCATCGATAGTGGCGCAACAGGAGACATGATGCGTGCATCGTGTGCTGCTGGCATGGGCATGCGTGTGACAAGCACAACCCAGTCTGTTTACCAAGCAGATGGGTCTTCTCCGTTAAAAGTTGTGGATGAAACACGGACTACTTTCTCTCGTGATGGACATGAGCTCCACTTCGATGGCTTGGTTGTCGAGAATTTGGACTCTGCTATTTAGCAGGTGTTCCATTTATGGAGGCGAACGATGTCCTTATCCGTCCTGCCAAAACACAGGTAACTCTTGGAGGTAAATCATCATACTCCTATAGTTCTCCACCCTCACCAATGGACAGACATGCTGTACGACAAGTATGACGAGCCCCATCTCGTTTGACTATCTGGCCAGGAGAGTGATGTGGAACTGTTCGAGGGCTTTGGAACAAAGGTAGCATTAGAACCACATGAGTTAATCAAAATGGGGAAATCTATTTGGTCCCAACCTTCCATCATGTCTAGTATCTCTGGCAAGATCCACATTCCTAATCTCACAAGAGAACCACCACTGGTGAAGAAAAGCGAGCACTTCTGTGTTGTCCGCAGTACATTCCTTCCTGACAAAACAACTTCAAGCGACCTTCCTGTATCGCCCAACACATCCAAACATTCAACAACAACTCATTATTCTGATCTTGTCAGTCTCGACCCTGACAACATCATGCCATGCGAAATAAAGGCCAAATTTAAGACTGTTCTTGCAGAGTTCGATAACGTGTTCAACCCTACATTGTCAGGGTACAACGGTGCTGTGGGCCCATTCCAGTCACAGGTAAACATGGAGCCCGTTCAACCCCCCTCAGAGAAAAGGGAGAGTAACCCAGTACTCGCGAAACTAACTTGTACATAAATTTGATGAGCTAGAGGGTATGGATGTATTGAAACGACCCGAAGATGTCAACATCGCTGTTGATTACGTGAACCCATCATTCTTGATTAAGAAACCAAATGGTGGTTTCCGTCTAGTTACAGCCTTCGCCGACGTTGATCGCTATGCTAAACCACAGTCATCCCTTATGCCTGATGTGGACTCCATCCTTCGCCAGATTGCGCAATGGAAGTACATCATCGCCACAGACCTCACAAAGGCATTTTATCAGATGCTGTTGTCGCTGGATTCGATGAAGTACTGTGGGGTGGTCACACCATTCAAGGGCGTCCGAGTTTACGCAAGATGTGATATGGTCATACCGGGTTCAGAAACTGCCATTGAAGAGCTTACATGCCGAGTACTTGGTGACCTTGTAGAAAAGGGGTTTGTTGCTAAAGTCGCAGACGACCTATATTGTGGTGGTAACACCCTGGAGGAGCTATTAGATAACTGGACAGCCGTTTTGAGGGCACTCAGTGAGAGCGGTTTGAACCTTTCTGCAACGAAGACTGTGATTACTCCCAAGCAAACGTCAATACTGGGATGGATATGGTTTCTTGGAACAATCCGTCCCCATCGGATATCTACCCTTTCCAAATGGCATATGCCTTCATATCTTTCTCGTCTCCGGTCTTTTATCGGCGATTACAAAGTATTGGCAAGAGTCTTAAAAGACTGCTCAAATCTTATTTCACCCCTCGATGATGCAGTTGCGGGACGCAAGTCAAAGTATTAAGTGGTCGGACGAATTGATCGGTGCTTTCACCAAAGCGCCGAAAGCATTGTTATCCAACCGTACTATCACACTGCCCGTCCTCAGGACCAGCTGTGGATTGTGACAGATGGTGGAGTTAAAAATCCTGGTATAGGAGCTACTCTTTATGTAACGCGTGATGGGAAAACTGAACTTGGTGGGTTCTTCAGTGCCAAATTGCGGAAGAACCAAACACATTGGCTTCCATGTGAGATAGAAGCGCTTTCCATTGCAGTTGCAATCAAACACTTTTCACCATATATCATCCAGTCTGCCCTCACTGCTTGCATCCTTACCGATAGTAAGCCATGCATACAGGCCTTCGAAAAGCTTTGTCGGGGCGAGTTCTCTGCTAGTCCACGTGTAACTACGTTTTTGTCGACTGCCAGCCGATTTCAGGTCTCAATTCGACACGTTTCTGGCTCTTCAATTCTCCAATCTGACTTCGCCAGTCGCACCGCTCCAGCATATTAAGACCCAACATGTCAAGTTTGTACTTTTGTGATTGTGAACGCGGATTCTGTTGTGCGCAACATTTGCTCAAATGAGATACTTCACGGAACGACTCAAATGCCTTTCATCAGTCGGTCAGCATGGCTAAGCATTCAGTCGGAGTGTGGCGACTTACGCCGCACCTGTGCCCATCTCTAGCACGGCACACGCCCATCGAAGAAGCAGACAACTGTCAGGGATGTCAAATGGTATCTTAACGCTGCTTCCCTTTCCAAGGACGGACTGTTGGTCGTTAAACGCAACATTCCCTTCTCAAAAGTGACAGATAACATCGTCGTGCAAGAACAGGTTCCTGACGGCCTACTTACAACTCTTCACATTAAGCTAGAACACCCCAGTAATCATTAACTCAGATCCGTGTTCGGCAGATATTTTTTACGTATTAGACATGGACATTGCAATCCACAGAGTCACCGGCAGTTGTCACCAGTGTGCGTCCCTGAGGAAAACCCCTTCATTCTTGACAGCCCAGAGTACAACAGATCCCACTGTAACAGTGGGTAGTCAGTTTGCTGCTGATGTTATCAAACGTGAACGTCAATTCATCCTCCTTGTACGAGAATGCGTAACATTATATACCTCAACCCTGTTACTTGAAGATGACTTCTCTGTTTGTGCATTCCACTCTGTCCATTAGACGGCTCCTTCGCCGTCATTCGAACTGACACCACACCAGGGTTCAAAGCTCTAGTAGGTGATGACCTACTTACAAAATATTACTTGACAATTGAAATTGGTAGCCCAAAGAACATCAACAAGAACCCAGTAGCAGAAAGAGCCATTCAGGGGTTAGAAGATGAGATTCTTCGACAAGAACCATCATGCCGCGCAGTAACACAATTACGTATTTCCTTGGCCACTGCCCGTGTCAATACTCGAATCCGCAAGCGTGGTCTTTCATCAAGAGAAATGTAGTCTCACCGTGATCAGTTTTTTAATCAACAGATCCCACTGGATGATCAAACGCTTACCTTGGAGCACCACAACACCCGTCAGAGCAACCATGCTTTCAGCGAGAAGTCTAAAACCACATCCGGATTAACTCTAAGTGTTCTACGATCCAGGTTGGCGATCTGGTGTACCTCTATTCGGACAGGAAAAAAACAAGGGCGCGAGACCGTTATCTTGTCGTTAACGTGGAGGGAGCCTGGTGCAATAGTCAGAAGTTTGTTGGCAACCAGTTGCGGTCAGCCTCTTATCGAGTAAAATTTACCGCTACAAAGTGGCCAATACAAGTACATACCATTCTCCGTTGAGCTCTTTACTACCAGACGGGTCTACTGATGACGAGAAGGAATCGACAGTCCTTCCAATGGAAGCTCGTACACCTCAAATCTCAGTCATCCCCACGGTGATATCTGTGCCTCCTTAGCAACCTATACCGCCTAGTGATGATTCTTGTGATCTTATACCGAATGATGATGACAACAGCATACCGGTGCCAACATCCCAGGAAGTCAATCCTGAACCTACCATAACCTTCCGTCCAAGGCGCAGTACCCATCTCCCTAAACAATATGATGACTTTATTATGTACAAGGGAACCAGCTAGAGCTGGGTTCTGTAGCATTTGTGGTCATTACAAAATAAACATGTATTAGATGCACGTGAAACTGATAGGGTTCTAACAACCAAATACAGTACTAGTAGGTTTTTTGTATTAGTGACTATGGACACACTTGGTCGGATAACCGAGTCGTCATTGATATGTAGCCATGTTCCAGCAATAAGTCTGTTCAACCTGTAGACTTCTTCATTTTTTAAAAGAGAAAAGTGGTAGCGCCACTACTGTAAATGTGTATGTTTCCGGATATATCGTCTGGTTCCAGGTTCCAAGTAATGATGATTAGTATGTTCACTCGTGTTCCGGTTTTAGCTCAGTAACGTCCATCACATCATGTGTGTTTGTTGTTTCTGGCACTCACTGGCGCTTAATAATATAATTTCTTGCATCAAACATTTTTCATTGGCTTAAAATTGATGTTATCAACCGGTAGTGTACTAAATTAAAAGTGGATTTGCACAGTTGTTGTGAGTGTTCTATTAATTGAATTATAAGCAATGACTTCAATAATTGCTTTATGTTATGAAGCCATATTATGCAGTATTAAAAGTACAATCCTTTTTGTGCTATAGCTCCATAACATTATATATATTAAAGTTAATCCTTACTTAAGCGTTTTACTCGTTCAACAGAGGCACTCCCGACAGTTAATTATGTGGATATTCACCAGGGATATGGACTCTTTCTAAGGATACTGCGTCTGAGTGAAGACTTTCCGCTGATGGTAACGGAGTTCTGGTCTGGCTGGTTCGATTACTGGGGGAAAGGACACAACACTCTCTCTCTGGAAGGTAAAATTACAATTTACTCAGGAACCAGCGAGCCAATGGCTTTACAAGAAGTTAAGCAATACAGACATTTATTTTGGAAAACATATTATCATTGTATTAAAGAGATAACTACGGAAAATCATTCGTTCTACGGGAATTGTACATACGTACCTCGACATTAACCTGCCCTACTCTGGTGATTATAGGCGTAATAAATTGAATATATTTGCAGACAAACATCATATCGCTCGCTGTATTTTATATTTCCTGCATGTTTTGCTGCAGAATTTATGTAAACCCACGTAAGATATTCATCACGAAGAGTGATCCTTTATATGGGCAGCCATATTGGGACGTTTTTCTGTTTGTTTTTTTCTAATATTTTTTTTTTGTTTTATTTGTTTTTTAGCTCACTTGGTCCAATTGACTTCTTCATAACCACATATCAGAATTTGACCAAATTTGGTCAGAAGCATCCCTATGGGGTGGGGACTCAAAATTGTGCAAATAGTTGGGCTGACCCCCCAGGGGTCTGAGAGGCGAGGCCAAAAGGGGTCAATTTGGCTCTATTAATATAAACGACTTCTTCTCTGAAACCAAGCAAAGGATATTGCTCCTATTTGCCTGATAGCATCACTATGGGGTGGGGATTCAAAATTGTACAAATGGTGGGGCTGACCCCTTGGGGGCCTGAGGTGACATATCAAATTAGTGCGCTTTCAACATTCGCCTACTATCCCGAACTCAATTCTGTGAAAAGCCTCCGTATTTCAAGTGTTATGTTTTGGTTCAGCGCGGCCATTGAAAATTCCGAAGGAATCGTTCGCAGCTCGATTCATATGATGTAAATAAAATGTCAATAAAATTTCTTCTTTGAATATGATCGGTTTTTATTTTTAAGTTTTTTTTTTTTTTTAATTTTCATTATTGCCAGAATTGTCTAATGCTATTTTCTGAAACAATGGGTACTGTTTTACATTTAAATTGATGTAACTTATAATTCATTTTTCAAACGCTGGTGATTTTTAGATTCTCCAGTATTTATGCTCAAGTATAATCAACACCCGGAAACATCGACAATTATATACATGATTGAGTTTGGTTAGCGTCGTCTACAGACAATTCGACGCAAGTGTAAATACATTGCATGCGTGTTAATCAAATTGGGAAATTTATTTCACATGTCGCTAACAACAACATCCTAGGTATGGACTGTATGGCAAGCCAAGTTGTCATTTATTCTCAATATAAACACAAACAAGGCCGCATCAATATCTTTAGAAGGCGTATTTGAAAAGAGGATTCGCCATGCTTTCGTGATTCCGTCATCAAGCAGAAGTAAAATTATTGCCTTTTTAAACACACAAGTGACATTTCTTATGTGTTTTTCCAAGTATTTTCCTTTTATTCTAGTGTTTTCAAACACACTGAGAAGCATCCTAGCAGATGGAGCGTCTGTCAATCTCTACATGTTTCATGGTGGAACAAACTTCGGGTTTACCGCCGGTGCCAACATGGAAAAGGACGGATATCATTCGGACGTAACGTCATATGGTAAACATCTATACTACAAATTTACTATCTATTGATTTACATCATGATCGCTGTACAAACATTTCACCATCCCGTAAATGTCGCAATGTTAAATACAAAGTTCAATAACGGTTTTCAAGAAATCAAATTCTATTTACGCAGGTTTCAATTGCATATCTAATCACCTTAATTTGATTTAATAAAATTAATCATTGTGATTACAAATCTTGATACTCATCACAAGTGGTATTGACACTGTGATTTATATTACAAATATCGTAACATACCAAATCGCTTGGTTATAACAGGGATTCATCGAACAAAAAATATCTTATTGTTAGAAACAAATATTCCATACGCTCGTAATCTATTAACACTTAAAAGAATGTCACATGAGTTT
>NC_047032.1:25570808-25628581 GCF_902652985.1 Pecten maximus
AACACAGTACATAGTTTAGGCACTAATCCTAAACCTGACGACAAGCTTATAGACTTATTAGCTCATAAAGTCTGGAATAACATAAACCTGTCTATGGCACTAAACTCTGACTGATTATATTGCCCTTAACTTTAAAAAGGGATTGGTATTAAATTTACTTAAGATACTCACACACTGGAAGTTACAATGTGCATGGATACCAGTAAATTGAAAACAAGCATACTGAGTATTGCTAAGCAATACATGTCCCCTACTGGGCCTCGCTAAAAATAGTAAGTGACCTTGACCATATACCTAATACCCCTGAAAATCAAACTTGAGATATTATATCATTAAAGTCCTTTATTTATCATTGTGTGAATTTTGATAAAAACTCCCTTAAGGAATGAAACTGCTGTGCTAGAACACTGAAAAATACAGGTGTTATGTACACGTGGCATGATGGACAGGAAGAAAACTTATATACAACCCCCCCCCCCTCCCCTCCCCCCTCCAGTAGGGGACTAATAAGTCAAACAAGGGAGATAACTTAGCTGTATATATAAAATAAATGATATCAGATGGATATGTATTAAGACATTTGTGTATAGTTGATTTAATGTCTGATGTTTTTGTGACTTTACTCTCACCTTCATCAGACAAATTACCAGTGAAGCATACATACACTGAAATTGTATCAAATCAACCAAACAACACCGTGCGTGACAAAGTACCTGTTAGGTGTGCTTTAACATTGCTCAACTAATGTATCACAGCATAATGAGTAACAGACAAGTAAAAATGTATTATTTTCTGGACAAATAAGTCAATCAAGTACACAATTTTTAAGAAAAGAATGCTTACTGCTGTATTGTTAGATCATGATCAGTTTAGAAACTTTAACCCGGCAGTGTGCCTCTACACAGTAGATGTAATATAATGAAATATTTACATTTGCTCCGCATTTCCCCATTGACACAATGCTAAGAGGTAGTTGCCACCATATGCCTTTAACACCCAGTGCCTCAGGCTATAACACCCATTGGGTCATGTGACATTAAAAGAGGCGGGATTTTTTTGTGTTGGTTTAGTTTTTTTCAAAGTTGACAAAAATGGTAAGACAATGTAAATATAAGTATTGAACAGTGGTTCATTGCTTAAATAGTGTACTAATAGAAACACTTGACAACCAGAAAAGGTCACTACGCAATACACCATCTCTGGTGTCAGAAATACACCGCCTCTTGTGTCAGATCTAATTATATACAAGTTTGATTAAAGTCGGTGCATGATCTAAACAAAAATTGTTTGACATGAATTGTGAAGGACACTGCCATTGCTACCTAACCTGTAGACAATAACTGTCAAAATTTTAAGGCCTGGACTAGTACTATACTGTGTAAGGGAGAAAACTCCTACACAACATATAACAGAATAAGGGAGATAATTTTCACACAAAGGATGTTTAACAATGAAATAATGCATATTTATTATCAATATACATACAGTACAAGAATTGAGATAAAATCAAGCTAATATGGAAATTATTTTTTGGAAAAATTACCATTGAAGTCCTTTTTTTGTCCCCACTAGGTCTGGGTTTCCAGACACACAAGAGGAACAGCTGCACCAGATCTAGATCAGCCAGCCCCTCACCTATATACCTTGTCTGGGACTAAAACTAGGGCATTAGATAAAGGCAGTACTGGCCCAAGTGAAAACTTGGTATAAAATCCGCCCCATCTCTTTGAATTCCTTACAGTAATATACTATCTTCGGGATTCTATCTCTCATTATGAGGTACTCTGTCCTGAGAGTCAAGGTGAGAGAATCCAGATCTATACAACTGAAGTAGTGACTTTATATTCTGTGAGACCTCGGTCACAGAGACCAGTCCCGTCTTTCTGTCACCCCATTTGTTTAAGACATTCCTGTCTGGGCCAGATCCTCCCCATGAATGGCATTCCTGTGTTCCTTCACTACTACACTTCCCATTAGAGTGCACAGATAATACCAGGTGACCTTCAGATGAGGTCACACTTTACAACTAGGTCATCATCTGTCTAGTGTTAGAATCGATGGTAATTCAAGATGAATATCACCTATTTTTCAAAGGACTGATGATCAATTATTGATTGATCATAATTATAAATGGACAAAGAATAACCAAGCATGTCATGTAGCTATAGACTGTATACAATTTAAATATATATTTTTTGTGGTCACTTTAGACAAATGAAATTGATGGGAACCTCTGTAATATCACATTTTCTGATGAGAATTAAAAAACCTGGTCAACTTCCCTGTTAATTACACTGCCTGGGTTGGATTGGTCAAATGCTGTTCTGATTGATTTAAATATATGATCATAATTTCAGCACTTTTTGGCTGATTTCCTGTCAATTTTATAATTAGCTAATTTACAACACAACACAAACCTGTTATGTCACAATCAAGGTGGAGCTAACATGCATTTATTCATTGATCTTCTAGGATCTATAAAGAATTTCCACAAATTAAATATCTTTAGCTATATATAGATGGTTTATATGGAAAACTGTGGCCTATCATTTAAGTAGATACTTATAAAGATGAAAAAAAAAAGAAAAAAACAAATCCTATCTTGTGTGAACTATCCCTTTTTCTACTAATTTCAATATCTTCTGAAAGATTGTTGTGTTGTGAACCATGATTAGTGACAGAAAATCAAATTATTTATAATAAGTGGTGCATAAACCGGTATATCAAGATTCTATTCATATGTTTCTATAAAAACTTTGTATATAGAAATTTTGAAAACATTCAATCAACTGTTTTTGATTTTTGTTTTCTAAAGTGGAAATATCAATTATTGTAACAATTCACTTGTTTATTTACTGTTTTCAAGATGACAAATACATGAAACATTTAAATGCATTCCCGACCTCAAGCATATTTTATGTCTGGTTAAACGAGACTTCTCAAGTGTGTAGTACCATATATATTCAAATGGCGGTCATCATTAGTGGCCATTGATAGAATAGGTTTGTTTAGCCATTTCCTTCATTATTGCTTTGCCTAAATAAAAGACTTGCATTTCTTCTGACTAAAATATTGTGATAGGTACGTGATACGTATCACGGTACGTATATACGAGGATCATGTATTGTAATATATCACTATACAAAAATTCTTGCAATACCAATCCCTATTTATATGTCATAGTCAGACATAAAAGTGGACATCTTTTTAACCAGTCAGAACAACACAGGGTCAAATCAAACAGAGGCAGGGAAATAACACTAAGATCTGTCATCTAAATTAGTGTAATTCACAGGGTAGATGATCATGGCCAATTCATTCTCATCAGAAAATGGGATATTACAGGTTTTTCCAGGTATATGTTGTAATGTGTGTGTATAAATAACCAGGTTTTCAATGATTTGGATGTCACTGGTAACACTTAAGATTTAAATCACTACATGGCTTTACTGTGGAGAATCTGTATGCTAATTTCCTGATCATGAATATGACCCTACTTTCTGGAGGTTTTTGTTTTAGATACAGGTGAACGACAAATATTCCAATTAAACATGCATGTGTGATAACAATACCATGACTAATTATACAAATTAATTACTAATAGAGACATAGTTGTCATTCTGTATTCTGAATGTCAATCAGGGTCATAACAACAACAGTTTTTCTCCTTCATGTCTGGTGTTAGTTATTTTTGTATCTTATTAATATTTATATGCATAAATGGTTCTTAAAATGATTATTTTAAATAAGCAGAATAATATTGTTTGGTGTAAAGAGATAAGAAATGTGACTTAACATAATATAAGAACTGATAATCTATAAATTTTACGAAATCAGATATATGAAGGCTTAGCATTTAGCAATAAACAATAGTGACAACTGACCATAATAAGTCTTTCTTATGTACTGTAACCCAGCAACTAGGAGTCCCAAACCATGCGATGTGATACATTCTTACCACTGAGATGAATGTTGGAAGAGTTTGGGTCCAAGAAATTAATATCATTAAATCTCGTATCTGGGGTTTATTATATTTAATTGTTGACCGCCAAATGGGTCACGGTTGGTTGGATCTCCATGTTCATGACCTTACAGAGCTATTTGACTCCCTGGTCACTGACCATTAGGCATCAGAGCATGACTTTTATCCTGGAAGGCACTTGCTGAATTGGTACGAGTGTACTCACCAAGACGCGAATGCCCTGGGTATCCAGTTTCTCTGTCTTGTAGGTTGGCTCGCACACCCTGACGACATCTTTAGCACCACGTTTCTTGAGTTCCTGTAAGCATACCAAAAATCATCATAAATATTGTTAAAATACACCTGAACTGTGTAGGGACAATGGTGTATATGTAGGTTAACCTAAAGGACGACACCAGAACAGTGGTGTCCTATAAGCAGTACACAAATGCATGTTGATGATTTATATAATTCTGCCATAGATCTGGATAGGTAAAATTCCTTTATAAATTTGTAAGGGTAAGGGTTTATTTACAGGTTTAATGTACCTCTACTTGCTTTATTTGGCAACAAAAAATCATTGAAATTCCAACAAAACATCAGTAAAAAGTTCTAGTCTTATTTTCAATGAAAAACTTTTTGCCACTAAAGCTTGTTCAATATGTGATAGGGAAAAAACAGGAAAAGAGTTATGGGGAGTGTGGGGACACCACAATATATTTTGGCCCTAAAATAGAAGATACTTACTTCTATGAATTTGTCCATGGTAGCATCTGTTGGTCTGTCCATGATTAAGAATCTCATATTCTTATACTCTATCTCAGCCGGGTCTGGTCGTCTGGCCTTCATATTTGCAGACATTAGCTAGACAAACCCTTGAATATCAAATATTCCAGATCCAAGGAAAGCTTTCGTTCCCTTTTCTATTTCCTTTCTTCCTCAAGTGAACTGGAGACTGTGATGTCCCACAGTTGGCAAACGTTTACATTTAAGTTTCCAAACTCCACTTTACGGAAAATAGCACATCTGATTTCCGTAATTCCCAACAAGTTTAAGGATACAGGACCATATTACCACACAAATAAAACGATGGGTGCATTAATTTAATTATGCAAGCGATGATTCAGTGAAAGGCATCCACATTAAAAAACCAAGTTTTGGAACAAATATCCACGATTGACGAAAAAATAAATCCTGATTTTCCTACTGTATGAACACAATATACATCCATATAAAGCAGAGAAAAATATATTTATATTCTTAACTATTTGAATATCAATGCACCACCTATACTATATATTTATATATATATATCAGTTTGATAACTGGAACACAACAGTAAATATATAATATATATATGTACCCACGGAACAACAATCAAACACTCAAGTGAACAGGATTAATTCTGAGGTACGCATAAGGGAAAACACTATTATTCCACCCGAGACTAAACGGTCGACGAATGAAAGACGAGCGGGAGTCTGTATTGTTCTTTATGTGCCACATCCAACTCGTAATTTTTCCTTGATTGTTTGTAAAACTTCGCAAAATATGTCTGTAGTTTTTAAGAAACTAGACACAGCTTCCTGTAATTTACCCCATCTAATCATCCGATATCCACTTTCTCCACAGAGATGGATTCTTATTTTCACGATGAAGGGGACTTGTTTTATATCACTAGTCAATGCCAATTTGGTAGAGAAATTATCCTTGATCGCTTCTTTTGTAACAGCCCATGAGTTGACATGTACTTAAATGTTCACCTTCACAACTGATTTACACAGTGTATGTCACAATCAAAATCTCAGGGGAGGTCAATCTCACAGAAGGTATACAAGCACCGTTATTTTTTATTGGCTGGTTCAACACTCACGACGACAACATTCATAAACTGGAACAGCAAGACAGGCACAGCTTGCTTTGGCAAAGGTGAAAACACACTTGTTGACAGAAACAAAACAAAATACAAAGAAAAAACAGGTGATCGCACAGATCGTGGACGAACTCGTCTCCACTCAGGGAGGGGGTGGATCCGATAAGGACAGCAACAAGACGACGATATAAGAGAGACGATGACAGAGGCAATGAGAGAGAAGGAATACACAACACACTTTACAGTGCGTGTTGAGCCTGGCAGTAATCTCCACTGTTCGTCACGAACTCCATAAATGTGTGACCCAATTCACCAAAAAACTGAAATGACAAAAAATGTGAAAATTACTATAGAGACACACATAGAAAAATATTATCAATTAACATATTAAGATTATTGGCTTGTTCAGAGTTTTACATCTTCACAACAGTTAAACTATATATATTATATATATTAATGGCAACCAAAAAATACTATATCTGCAAATCATTCTTTTTGGCCTGTATGAAAGTGTCATTGAGGATCCTAATGTGGAAAGAAATGTGGTCATACAAGATTTTTAGATTTGGGATCCATACACAGATAACAAAATCAATCAAGATCGTATTTTCATGTCAATATTTTGAAATTTTTAATAAACTTATGTACCATAACTTTTATGCATTGTCATATTGTTAGTAAATGATGCTTTCTTTGACAGTACAGAAATGACACAAATCTGATCATTAATTTCTGTGACCGCACTGAAATTTACAAATCTGATAGTTAATTTCTGTGACAGCACGCATACGGAAACTATACAAATCTGATCATTAATTTCTGTGACAGCACGGAAACTATACAAATCTGATCATTAATTTCTGTGACAGCACGGAAACTATACAAATCTGATAATAAATTCAATCCAAGATTTCCCTCAAGTTCAAACACTGCATTCTCTGTAACTTGTTCTTTCTGAACAAATTTACTCTCACATATGTACACATAGATAATATTTCTCCTCAAGCAAACAGCAGGAGCAGATAGTGTCATGGTTTTCGGATGATGTTTATTGTTCATTAATGAAATCTGCAGTGACAGACAGACTTTATTATTATTCCATCATCACCAGGCT
This sequence comes from Pecten maximus, assembly GCF_902652985.1. Lineage (NCBI taxonomy): Eukaryota > Metazoa > Mollusca > Bivalvia > Pectinida > Pectinidae > Pecten > Pecten maximus. Next base: position 25,577,757 of record NC_047032.1, read on the forward strand.
TCATACAAAGACAACCCCTAAATTTTGATTAGGAAGTATAAACTCATAAACTATGACATAAACCTTATAATTATAATTAACAACCTTTCTTTGATATGAGTATATCAACTAGAATCAATTTGAATCAATTTATCATTATAATAGTAAATATGATATGCAAAGGTCAGGAGTAAATGAATTCATATATATAGATCCAACAAATATGTGAAATATGGTACGATAATGAAATGATTCATGTCATTATAGCAACAAGCTTATCACACCTCATTGAACAGGTCAGGTTACTCTTCCATTACTCGCGTGACTGAACCTTGGAAATGAACATCCATGTATATTCGAATCGTAGAAGAACAGTGGACGTCTAGTGACAGTCCAATACAAATCCACACACATAGGAAGTTTCACTGCAGCGTGTCACTAACGTTTCGGGATGTCGACCAGTAACACCAATGACAGATTAATAACTGATCTCCTACAGGTAAACACAGGTAATGTATTAATACCAGGCTAGATTTCACCTCACAGATTTACACAACTTGGTTATAATCCACAGTGAACAACCTTGTGAGGAAACTGCGTAGGACTGAATACCTTCCACATGTGCAATACACATATGTACCTGTACATCTACCACTAGATTGACAGCTAGACTGAGCAATGTACATACACAACTTCCCTCACTGTTACTGGACTGTTCCAGGGCGGAATATCTTACCTTCATACAAGATGTTACACATCTAACATGTGTCTATCACATTTACACCAACCAAAACACCAGCAGAATTTAGCAATACTTGTAGAGTTTATTATTACTTGTACCTACAATACTATATATATAGCTAGTGTACACAACACTAGTGTACCTACAATACTATATATATATAGCTAGTGTACACAACACTTGTACCTACAATACTATATATATAGCTACTGTACACACTCTTGTACCTACAATACTATATATATATAGCTAGTGTACACAACACTTGTACCTACAATACTATATATATATAGATAGTGTACACAACACTTGTACCTACAATACTATATATATAGATAGTGTACACAACACTTGTACCTACAATACTATATATATATAGATAGTGTACACAACACTTGTACCTACAATACTATATATATATAGATAGTGTACACAACACTTGTACCTACAATACTATATATATATAGATAGTGTACACTACACTTGTACCTACAATACTATATATATATAGCTAGTGTACACTACACTTGTACCTACAATACTGTTTATATAGCTAGTGTACACTACACTTGTACCTACAATACTATATATATATAGCTAGTGTACACAACACTTGTACCTACAATACTATATATATATAGATAGTGTACACAACACTTGTACCTACAATACTATATATATATAGCTAGTGTACACAACACTTGTACCTACAATACTATATATATATAGCTAGTGTACACAACACTTGTACCTACAATACTATATATATATAGCTAGTGTACACACTCTTGTACCTACAATACTATATATATATAGATAGTGTACACAACACTTGTACCTACAATACTATATATATATAGATAGTGTACACTACACTTGTACCTACAATACTATATATATATAGATAGTGTACACTACACTTGTACCTACAATACTGTTTATATAGCTAGTGTACACAACACTTGTACCTACAATACTGTTTATATAGCTAGTGTACACAACACTTGTATCTACAATACTGTTTATATAGCTAGTGTACACAACACTTGTACCTACAATACTATATATATATAGCTAGTGTACACAACACTAGTGTACCTACAATACTATATATATATAGCTAGTGTACACAACACTTGTACCTACAATACTATATATATATAGATAGTGTACACTACACTTGTGTACCTACAATACTATATATATAGCTAGTGTACACTACACTTGTACCTACAATACTATATATATATAGCTAGTGTACACAACACTTGTACCTACAATACTATATATATATAGATAGTGTACACTACACTTGTATCTACAATACTATATATATATAGCTAGTGTACACAACACTTGTACCTACAATACTATATATATAGCTAGTGTACACAACACTTGTACCTACAATACTATATATATATAGCTAGTGTACACTACACTTGTACCTACAATACTGTTTATATAGCTAGTGTACACAACACTTGTACCTACAATACTATATATATATAGCTAGTGTACACAACACTTGTACCTACAATACTATATATATATAGATAGTGTACACTACACTTGTATCTACAATACTATATATATATAGCTAGTGTACACAACACTTGTACCTACAATACTATATATTTATAGTGTACACTACACTTGTACCTACAATACTGTTTATATAGCTAGTGTACACTACACTTGTACCTACAATACTGTTTATATAGCTAGTGTACACAACACTTGTACCTACAATACTATATATATATAGCTAGTGTACACAACACTTGTACCTACAATACTATATATATATAGCTAGTGTACACAACACTTGTACCTACAATACTATATGGTGACACCTGAAGGATGTCACAGATGGAATGAAGTGTAGTAAGGGGCGATAACTCTGTGTGAGCATGTTTTGTCAAAATCGCTCAATATCTAAGTTTCGACCAATAAAAAGACTGTTGTTCGTAAAGGCAACAAAACCCATCAAGTTGAATTTGCAGTTCCCTTAAAACCCCCATATATCAAATCTAATTGAAATTGAACATTATCTACATTTCGACCAATCAGAGGCCAGGAATTGGCGACGATTTTGTTTAAATGTGAAAGTGAGGCTACGAGAGCGACCGGTGATCAATGATGTATCTACATATCAAATTTCATCAAAATCAGACAATATCTAAATTTAAACCAAGCAGAGCTCAGTTGATGGCGGCCATTTTGTTAAAATGTGAAAATCAGGTTACGAAAGTGGCTGATTTCCCATGATGTACATAAAAATAAACAAGGACCCATTGGAGGGCCAGAACATACGCCCGGGCAATATTTGACACTTGGAAGGGGATAGTTTCACAGGTTGTAGTGCTCCGGCTCATCAAGATGTATATTTGTGTCAAGTTATGGAGAGCCTGGGTCGGGAAGTATTGGAGTTATAGTCTGGACAAGTAATATCATCAATAGGGAATAACGCCGCAAATACGGGTGTGAGGGGCATGATTTTGGTATGGGACACTCCGGCTCATCAAGATGTATATTTTTGTCAAGTATGAAGAGCCTGGGTTAAGTAGAATTGGAGTTATGGTCCGGACAAGTAAAATCATCAAAGGGGAATTACTCCGCAAATACGGGGAAAAGGGCATGATTTTGGTATGCGACACTCCGAGTCATCAAGATGTATATTTGTGTCAAGTATGGAGAGCCTGGGTTGAGTAGTATTGGTGTTATGGTCCGCACAAGTAAAATCATCAAAGGGGAATAACTCCAATACGGGGGTAAGGGGCATGATTTTCGTATGTGACACTCCGGCTCATCAAGATGTGTATTTCTGTTAAGTATAGAGAGCCTGGGTCGAGAGTTATGGTCCGGACCACCCGCCAACATGATAACATTATAATGTACGTCGGGTCGGGCGTATAAAAATCATTAAAACAGGACAATATCTTAATTTGGAACAATTTCCTCACAACATAGGGATTAACTCAATTTCCTCACAATATAATCATTAACTCAATCAGATGTAAATTTTCATGATTTTACAGGAATTAGCTCGCACCAATTTCAATCTTGGAGGAAAAGTTAATAATTCATACTTGCGTGAGGAAAATCCAAATTTTTAGTATGTATGATAGAAGGAAATTTGTTTTTTTGCCTAAGCTATTTTAATAATATGCTATTTCGAGAATTTCCCTGAAGTTCAAAGTCATGATCAGTGTCAGTCGTCCATATCAAGCAAATAAGGAAATGTCTATTACATTTGTTTTAAACAGTTTGCAACTTCTTATAGTGTTTGGAATCACTATAAAGTTCTTGATCGATCGATCATCAACAATTCTTAAACAATCCATGATCAATTATTGATCGATCATGAATAGAAAGAGAAATATCAATAATCACTACATTATAATTTATAATAAATTGATATCATGACCAGATGAGCGAGTTAATTCCTTTTATCTTTCCCTGATGAAAATTCGGTAATTAGCAAGTTTTGAATTTTTCTAAGTGAATTAGAATTCTCAATATCTAAATAGCTTGAAATTGAGAGAATAATTCTACAATATGAAACTAAAACCAGATTTCTGGCAAAATTTCAGAATATTTCAATTATTAGAACAAAGAGGGAAGTTGATTGCAGTCAGAGGCCTACAAAGTAGAATGTGTCTCCTGATGTAAATATATTTTCCATGGCAGTGTGGGCCTTAAAACAGAAACATACATTGCGAACTGTTTACACAAGTCCCTGTGCAAGTCACAGTATTCTACCTGTGTGCAGATGGCATTTTTAAGACTATTCTGAACAATTTTGCTAATTAAATCAAGTTATCTAATTCTTTGATATTGTCAAATAATCTCTATACCTTTTGTAGTAAGTTAAAATAAATCCAAATATTAATTGACTTAATAAAATAAAATATATATTAGATATGGTACATATTACTTCAATGTAATTTTTTTTAGTTTAAATTTGTCAGAATTGGTTTCTCGCACCTTTTTTCCTTTGTTGTATGTGAGCGAAATGTTTAATAAAATATGTTACAGGAAATATGGTATTTGAGGCAAAGATATTTCAAAATTTACTGATTTTTACCTGTGCGCATATGACATTTCCAGGGAGAATATTTTGTAAACTTATGATTACTAGGTAACTTCTATTAATACTTTAATATGGTTGTTTTCTAAAATACCTTTGGTATGAAGATGAAATTACTTTAAAATCAAAATATCAAAACAAATTATGTTAAATTGATGACATGATTTTAAACATGAAATTACTGAATTTAACTTAATGTGACATAATAATTAAGTTGTTTTAGTATAAATTTGTTACACCAGGTTGCTCGCAATCCTTATCAATTGCAAACGCAATAAATTAATTAATAACCGACATATTCTAGGATAATTTTGTCAGAACATGTTGTCCACACATTGTTTTCTTTGGCACATGTAAAGAAATGTTGAAATATGTTGATATAGTATTTTAGGTAAAGACATTTGAAAATTTACTTATGTCTACCTGTGTGCAGATGACATTTTGAAGAAAAACTATCTTATATATGTTTAGTAATTTTCTTTAATACATTTTTTAATATGTTGATACTGATTTGAATTCAAAATATAAAAAAAATCCAACATGGTATTAAATAAGTTAATTTAACTTAATGTGACATAATAATTGACAATATTTTAGCATAAATTTATCAGAACAGGTTTGTCACAAATTGTTTTCTTCGGCACAAGTAAGCGAAAGGTTTATATATGTTGTAGGGTATTTGTGGCGAAGAATTTGAAAATTTACTACAATTGTTTTCAACATTTACATGCATGCAAAAGATTATATGATTTAACCCTGTCCAAAGGCACAGTCTCAATAAAGGGCATGTAACAGCCTTTTTAATTTCAAGTTATAGGCATTCGAATATAATAGACCAGAATACTATTTCATTAAAAATTTCAAAAATGAATATGATGTAGGCCTGCTGTAGTGTAGTGAGGAAGTTTCCAGCTCGCAGTGTAGGTGGTTCAATTTAAATAGTTCTACAAAATTAAATGAAATCTTAGCCATATTTAAGTCGCCCGCGTTCTACATATGCTTGTAATGATTTTTATAATGTTCATTGATAATACTAGTCTCTCTCGTGCGAGTAGGTAGCAAGACAAACATGCACGAGTAAGGCATCGCTTCACCGCGGGACTCTAGTAAGTCGACTGTATGTCAGAATATGATCGGTAAAAATTAAAATTTATTTCATTTCTCCTTTCACAAGGTAATTCATATATCAGAGAAGTTGCAAAGTAGTAGTCTTGTGTGTGTGTTCGTTCACGAGATAGTGTCCGAGAGAACACGGTTCTGTGTACATTGTCACCTCAATCTGGAGATTCCCGTTGTTATTTTTAGACGTAAACAATCACAGAGTCGAAGCTAGTCACAAACAAATACACAGACTATCGAAATAGTTCTATCAATCAATTAAAGTTGGAGACAAAGCAGGCCTATCACTACAGTAAATATCAAATAAACAGGAACTATTCTTCGTGCATATTTACCGTCGTCTGTTTACATCAACGTTAACAAACAAGTTTACTTACCGTCAGCGTTACTGACAGTAGGCCTACGAGGCTTCGGGAATTTGCTTGACATTCTGAACGCTGGGTTGATTTTTCGCATGCATGTTTGTGAAAAGCGACATACAATGATCGTGACAAAGTATCTATATTCTGGAGCATTGCCTCTGATGTTGAAAAAATAGCAATATATACTGGCAGTGACAGTAAAATACAACGGAACCCAGCTCACCGAGCAGTTCAATCAACAGCCGGCTTACACAACAAACTTTCGTGACGAGTTCAGGATGGGCGTTACGTCATCAAAACATGCGCTCGTCTGCTATCAAAATACCCCTGTCGAGTGGAAAAATACTGAGAGGGTCGAAAAAATAGGCCATTTTCAAAACAGTATTGTGACCGTTCTGATAAAGATATCGAAAAACTAAACAGACGGTTTTCTTCAGGAAACATTTATCTACTTATATGTGCATTGTATATGTTTCTGGATTTTTTTTTCGAATATTGAGGGCGGTTTAAACAGAAACTCTTAGTCAAAATGACGATTTTGGCGTGTTTGGCCCCAGATATCTCCATAACTAGATTTTTCCCAGACATACCGAATATGTCAGGACGTAGATCACACCGAGTTTTACAAGTGTGGATAGTTTTTATCAAAATGTATCGAGCCGTTTTCTTTGCGCCCAAAGTGCGACTATATGCTGCTAAGTAGGCAGAATTAGCCGTATCTACATTACGTTCCGTAAGGAACGATAACTCAGTTATCGCCTCCTTACTGCACTTCATTCCATACTATATATATATAGCTAGTGTACACAACACTTGTACCTACAATACTGTTTATATAGCTAGTGTACACAACACTTGTACCTACAATACTATATATATATAGATAGTGTACACTACACTTGTATCTACAATACTATATATATAGCTAGTGAACACTTGTATCTACAATACTATATATATATAGATAGTGTACACTACACTTGTACCTACAATACTATATATATATAGCTAGTGTACACAACACTTGTATCTACAATACCAGTGTACAAAACATGTGTACAACAACAACGTCTACACATACACAGAATTATATATGACAATACAAAACATGAATGCATTATTCTTTGCACATACACATGGGCCATTGTTACCATGGTAGAGGCTCACCTTCATTAACCTACAAACCTGTAAGCCATTATATACTGTGTATGTTCACATCTGTAGCCAACTTAGTACCGTATAGGTATGGCATAATATGATAAACAAATCTCTGTTGGGTTATCGCACAAAACCTTACAGCTTTTCCTAACAATATATAAATCTTTAAAAGAAACATGTAGTGTTTTTACAAGTTAATTTACAAAGATACAATGTATATTGAACAGTACTAGTTCATCAGTACAGAATCAGGTATGTCATAACATCAGTACAGAATCAGGTATGTCATAACATCAGTACAGAATCAGGTATATGTCTTAACATCAGTACAGAATCAGGTATGTCTTAACATCAGTACAGAATCAGGTATGTCTTAACATCAGTACAAAATCAGGTATGTCATAACATCAGTACAGAATCAGATATGTCTTAACATCAGTACAGAATCAGATATGTCTTAATATCAGTACAGAATCAGGTATGTCTTAACATCAGTACAGAAACAGGTATGTCTTAACATCAGTACAGAATCAGATAAATGTCTTAACATCAGTACAGAATCAGGTATGTCTTAACATCTGTACAGAATCAGGTATGTCTTAACATCAGTACAGAATCAGGTATGTCTTAACATCAGTACAGAATCAGGTATGTCTTAACATCAGTACAGAATCAGGTATGTCTTAACATCAGTACAGAATCAGGTATGTCATAACATCAGTACAGAATCAGGTATGTCTCAACATCAGTACAGAATCAGGTATGTCATAACATCAGTACAGAATCAGGTATGTCATAACATCAGTACAGAATCAGGTATGTCTCAACATCAGTACAGAATCAGGTATGTCTCAACATCAGTACAGAATCAGGTATGTCATAACATCAGTACAGAATCAGATATGTCTTAACATCAGTACAGAATCAGGTATGTCTTAGCATCAGTACAGAATCAGATAAATGTCTTAACATCAGTACAGAATCAGGTATGTCTCAACATCAGTACAGAATCAGATATGTCTTAACATCAGTACAGAATCAGGTATGTCTTAACATCAGTACAGAATCAGGTATGTCTTAACATCAGTACAGAATCAGGTATGTCATAACATCAGTACAGAATCAGATATGTCTTAACATCAGTACAGAATCAGATAAATGTCTTAACATCAGTACAGAATCAGGTATGTCTCAACATCAGTACAGAATCAGATATGTCTTAACATCAGTACAGAATCAGGTATGTCCTAACATCAGTACAGAATCAGGTATGTCTTAACATCAGTACAGAATCAGGTATGTCTTAACATCAGTACAGAATCAGGTATGTCATAACATCAGTACAGAATCAGGTATGTCATAACATCAGTACAGAATCAGGTATGTCTCAACATCAGTACAGAATCAGGTATGTCTCAACATCAGTACAGAATCAGGTATGTCTTAACATCAGTACAGAATCAGATATGTCATAACATCAGTACAGAATCAGGTATGTCTTAACATCAGTACAGAATCAGGTATGTCCTAACATCAGTACAGAATCAGGTATGTCTTAACATCAGTACAGAATCAGGTATGTCTTAACATCAGTACAGAATCAGATATGTCTTAACATCAGTACAGAATCAGGTATGTCATAACATCAGTACAGAATCAGATATGTCTTAACATCAGTACAGAATCAGATATGTCATAACATCAGTACAGAATCAGGTATGTCATAACATCAGTACAGAATCAGGCATGTCTTAACATCAGTACAGAATCAGATATGTCTTAACATCAGTACAGAATCAGGCATGTCTTAACATCAGTACAGAATCAGATATGTCTTAATATCAGTACAGAATCAGGTATGTCTTAACATCAGTACAGAATCAGATATGTCTTAACATCAGTACAGAATCAGGTATGTCCTAACATCAGTACAGAATCAGGTATGTCTTAACATCAGTACAGAATCAGGTATGTCTTAACATCAGTACAGAATCAGGCATGTCTTAATATCAGTACAGAATCAGGTATGTCTTAACATCAGTACAGAATCAGATAAATGTCTTAACATCAGTACAGAATCAGATATGTCTTAATATCAGTACAGAATCAGATAAATGTCTTAACATCAGTACAGAATCAGGTATGTCTTAACATCAGTACAGAATCAGGTATGTCATAACATCAGTACAGAATCAGGTATGTCATAACATCAGTACAGAATCAGGTATGTCTCAACATCAGTACAGAATCAGGTATGTCTTAACATCTGTACAGAATCAGGTATGTCTTAACATCAGTACAGAATCAGGTATGTCTTAACATCAGTACAGAATCAGGCATGTCTTAACATCAGTACAGAATCAGGCATGTCTTAACATCAGTACAGAATCAGGTATGTCATAACATCAGTACAGAATCAGGTATGTCATAACATCTGTACAGAATCAGGTATGTCTTAACATCTGTACAGAATCAGGTATGTCTTAACATCTGTACAGAATCAGGTATGTCTTAACATCTGTACAGAATCAGGTATGTCTTAACATCAGTACAGAATCAGGTATGTCTTAACATCAGTACAGAATCAGATATGTCTCAACATCAGTACAGAATCAGGTATGTCTCAACATCAGTACAGAATCAGGTATGTCTTAACATCAGTACAGAATCAGGTATGTCATAACATCAGTACAGAATCAGGTATGTCTTAACATCAGTACAGAATCAGATAAATGTCTTAACATCAGTACAGAATCAGATATGTCTTAATATCAGTACAGAATCAGGTATGTCTTAACATCAGTACAGAATCAGATAAATGTCTTAACATCAGTACAGAATCAGGTATGTCTCAACATCAGTACAGAATCAGGTATGTCTTAACATCAGTACAGAATCAGGCATGTCTTAACATCAGTACAGAATCAGATATGTCTTAATATCAGTACAGAATCAGGTATGTCTTAACATCAGTACAGAATCAGATAAATGTCTTAACATCAGTACAGAATCAGATAAATGTCTTAACATCAGTACAGAATCAGGTATGTCTTAACATCAGTACAGAATCAGGTATGTCTTAATATCAGTACAGAATCAGGTATGTCATAACATCAGTACAGAATCAGGTATGTCATAACATCAGTACAGAATCAGGTATGTCTCAACATCAGTACAGAATCAGGTATGTCTTAACATCAGTACAGAATCAGGCATGTCTTAACATCAGTACAGAATCATATATGTCTTAATATCAGTACAGAATCAGATATGTCTTAATATCAGTACAGAATCAGATAAATGTCTTAACATCAGTACAGAATCAGATATGTCTTAATATCAGTACAGAATCAGATAAATGTCTTAACATCAGTACAGAATCAGGCATGTCTTAACATCAGTACAGAATCAGGTATGTCTTAATATCAGTACAGAATCAGGTATGTCTTAACATCAGTACAGAATCAGATAAATGTCTTAACATCAGTACAGAATCAGGTATGTCTCAACATCAGTACAGAATCAGGTATGTCTTAACATCAGTACAGAATCAGATATGTCTTAATATCAGTACAGAATCAGGTATGTCTTAACATCAGTACAGAATCAGATAAATGTCTTAACATCAGTACAGAATCAGATAAATGTCTTAACATCAGTACAGAATCAGGTATGTCTTAACATCAGTACAGAATCAGGTATGTCTTAATATCAGTACAGAATCAGGTATGTCATAACATCAGTACAGAATCAGGTATGTCATAACATCAGTACAGAATCAGGTATGTCTTAACATCAGTACAGAATCAGATATGTCTTAATATCAGTACAGAATCAGGTATGTCTTAACATCAGTACAGAATCAGATATGTCTTAACATCAGTACAGAATCAGGTATGTCTTAATATCAGTACAGAATCAGGTATGTCTTAACATCAGTACAGAATCAGGTATGTCATAACATCAGTACAGAATCAGGTATGTCATAACATCAGTACAGAATCAGGTATGTCTCAACATCAGTACAGAATCAGGTATGTCTTAACATCAGTACAGAATCAGGCATGTCTTAACATCAGTACAGAATCAGATATGTCTTAATATCAGTACAGAATCAGATATGTCTTAATATCAGTACAGAATCAGATAAATGTCTTAACATCAGTACAGAATCAGATATGTCTTAATATCAGTACAGAATCAGATATGTCTTAACATCACCATATCACAGTACTATAACAGCAGCATACATGTGTACCTCATTATGATCCATACATAATTGGTTTCCCATTTTCCATTGGAAAGTTAGTAATACAGAAAGTAAAAAAGTTCCATGAAAAATAAAGGACAATTTGATGAAACCAGGGCTTGAGGACAAACTTATATATGTGGTGTGAGTATCATAACAACATAAATAAAGGACAGCTTAAGTTGAATGTTACTGCAATACTGGAGGTCTGGGCGGAGCCATGCAATAACAATTCAGAAGTACAATACACATACATTCCTATACAACCGGCAGACTACCAAAACAAACACCTGACAAACATCCTGCTGGTACATATCATTTCTGGTCAGGACTAATATACTTCAAAAAACATACCATTCTTTAGCTAGGACTAATACTACAAAACAGAAGATAAGATTCCTAGGCCAGGTCAAAACAATCCAAATCATCAGACACAATTCCTAGGCCAAGATTTGTTGTTAGGTTTAACTTGTTTAACATTCTATCAACAGCTAAGGTCATTCAAGGACTGCCTCCCCTAGCATGTGTGTAGAGTATGTGTGTTTGTGTCTCCTCACTGTGCAGAACTGATGCCGACTTTATAGTGCGGCCTCACAGAAGCATACTGCTGAAGACATCATGCAGGAAACCCCCACCCAGTCATATTATACTGACATCGGGCAAAACCAGTTGTCTCACTCCCAAAAATGCTGAGCGCTAAGCAGGAGTAGCAAGTACCATTGTTACAGACACTGGTATATATATATCAGCCAGGGTAAAGGACACAAAGCCTTCCTTAAAAGACAAAGGGGCAAACAGTCAACTAAAGGCCAAAAGTAAGGCAGTGTTATGAGGGACTTATATTTAATAGGAAGAAATTTAATAATGCTGCAAAAAAGGAGAGAAAATCAAAGATCTTAAATTAAGCCACATCTCCACCCTGTCTGCAGGGCAGCCAACGCCAGGACAATATACTCCAAAAAGACATCATACCTGGGTCAGGACAAATTCAGACACCATGTCTGAAAAGATTCAAATAATTTTTCTGTAACTGATTTGGTCTGTGAACAAAAAAAAAATAAGTCTTCCGTTCTCCCTGACTAGCTATTGAATGTTTTTCACTCAATTGGTCGTACTTGACCAAAAACAAGATATACAATAAACCCCCGATCAGTTCGAACAGGCAGATAGTTTGAACACATTTTTTTTTTTCAATAAAAAACAATAATTTTCTAGTTATTGCACATGACCTAACGACAGTGCAATGCACATTGGCTTCAGGCGATGTAAGTTTAGAAGTTTTCACCAAAGAAAAAAATTGGCACTTTTTAATTATTTTACTACTGACCTTAAGGTCAAGGTCACAATCAATGAACCAATCAAAGAGCACTGATCTTCTTCAGTGGGTGATATAGGTATAAAGCAACTTTCATTAAGATATCTTTAATAGTTTATTGACAGAACAATTTGTACTTATTTGACATTTGACATTGAGGTAATTATATAAAGGGCATATAGTGATATAAGGGCAGTGTATGCACTGCATATTAGCTTTAGGTGATGCATACAGTGTACTGCATGTTTGATCAAGGTATCTTCAACTGTTTAGAAGCTATGGCAACCAAGAAATTAATTACTAGAAGAACCAGAAGAACAATACACCAGTACGCACATCAATGGAAAGTCATTATAAGATTTCATTTAAGCATCACTTCATCCACTACTGGAATGAGAGGCAACCGTTTCAGGTACACATGGAGAACTAATGAAATACAGAACCATCTAGTTGTATTGTATAAACAGCCACAACTCTCACCAGCATGTCTTGAAATCAGCACACATTTTAATTCTAAATATAGTGAGCATGCACTATAAATAATTTAATTAGTTGTAAGCAATTTAACAGAAGGTGATTTAAACTCAAACATACCTGAAGGAATGTCACCACTTTTGTATGTCCCTATATAAATACATTTCACAGGAGAGCTCGCTAGATCACGACAACTGTACTTCAAACCTGGTAACTTAAAGTAAGTCTATCAACTTTTTCCCAGGAAGTTCCTCTGGGATTTACCTGTTAATAGGTATACCCTACACATATTGACAGGTCAAAGGTTATCTCCACAGGTCAAATTCAGTTACTGAACTAATGGTAAACTGAGCAGTTTTTTTTTTTATCCTTTCTGTGACCTTGAATGGCTAGCCACAAATTCAAATTTTATAAGAAATTCTTTTTTGAAAATTTGATTAAAAAAAACAATGCAGGAAAACATGTAATAAGCCCATCAACTTAGAACTGAGAAACCAAATCAGGTAGAAATGCACTTGAACAACGACACTGTGTGAAACGCTGTCCATTATTGTAAGCACAAATTGTCTGGAGAAGATCTTGATCTACAGGATTATACACCTTGGGGGTAGATTTAGGACACTGCCATTACTGCGAATTATAGTCTGTCATGGGAAACCCCAGGTATTGTTAACAGCTTTGTGTATACTTTGGGTGATGAGCAATGTGTGTGGTATACATTGTACACAAGGCTTGAAAAGATGTTTGTCACTCCCAAACACTAAAGCTCAGTTGGTAGAGCGCTGACTACGTAACCTTAAAGGTGCATGGTTCGACGCTCCTTATCAATATTGGTTTGTGTTTTAAAGCTGAGAGAAATGAGCCTATCTGTGTAGTCGTAGCTGTGTCCTTGGGCAAGACACTTTACAAAATTGCTGGATGGAATGTTATAAATGGGCTTCCCTGCAGTGAGGTTGTCACCAACTACTACAACCACGAGACGACCATTGCCTCAAAATGACCCTGGCTGTTCACAGGGCAATAAACCAAGCAAACCCAAAACAACCAACATGGATACATCTAGAAATTATACACAGTGCTCCATACATTGCAACATATCAAAACCAATGTTGACATTGTTGATGGGACTTGCCTCAGACAGGTACATAAACAGAGCTGGATGATTGTCAACAGCCACTGGCATAGAGCATGAACTGCTCACTAGAACTACAAATCATACTGTTATTACAATGCAATCCATCAAAAAAATCCAATTTTTGGCAAAGAATCTTCAGTTCTCCTACAGATTGTTTGAGAAGCTATACTAATCAATTAAGGAATTGTATATATATATATGCATCTACTATATTTTTCCTGCGATCTAATCAAAGCGACAATCCTCATTAACAAATCTAGGGCTGGACTAATACTGTAACTAGTACAAAAAGCATTTGTTATATATAAGTTTTAGGGGTAGGTCTCGCCAATTTTTTCAATATCACAATATATTGCAATAATTGATCCAATATTTGATTGCAATATATTGCCATAAATTGGGAAATTTCAGACATTTAAAAGGATCAGGAATGGGCAGTTACCTCAAAGTAAAAGTATCCATGTATGAGGCCAATGGAGTCAGTATTCTATAATTTGATGTATGAATGAAATTACCTCGCCCCATAAATTCCACCGATCTTTAAATGAAGTACATTCATTATTCTAATATCTTGTACAAGACCTTCCAGGTCGAGGAAACTTTCCTTAATTTCTGTCTTCCTATGGTAAAAACAACATTAAAAGGAGTTTCCTTTCTTGAAAGTTATTAGGAACATTAAAGTTGATGAAACTGGAACCAGGCATATATGGCCCGTTGCTAGATCCATTACTTAACAAATATCCATCTGTTTCTTCAATCACAGATAACCTTGTTCCGGTTCAAGTATGAATGATAATAAGACATATCCTCTAATAAGCTCACATTGATAGACCTATATATCTTATACCAAACTTGGATGAACATTATAGTGGCTAATTTCACGTACAAGTGATTATTCCATCTCATTCATCACAATTCATTTGCACCGAGATAAATATTATAAAAGCATACAATTAGGTATGTATAATCAATAGATCATGATGGCAGATAATTGTACAGAAAAGGCCTTTATAATGCTATAGTACCAAATAATTTACTAGGAATTCCTATGTAATTTAAGCTAGCTCTACAAATTTTATGCTGTATAATTAATATCTCTTATCTTATATGTGTCCAATTCCTGCTTTCAACAGTATTTAAATTAAAAATAAAGAAATTTCTTGAAAGTATCACTGGATTTAAAAGAAAAAGATTTAGTCAGGGTAACTTTCCTTTACTCTGTAATGTTTTCTTATAAAAAAAAAATCTAAGTTAAGGGATATTGATAAAATTGGGCCAGACCTATATACATTCAATTTCTGAGTTTAATATACATGATCTTATCATTATTTATAACTCCTTCCTTGTTGGTACCAGATCTCATGACGACAATCTTAAGCCTAGTAAACCAGTGTACATGAGTGTATATGTAACTATAGCTAGATCACATATCAAACTAGGTTTATGCAAGAGATTCAGGATTTGTATTACTCTCCGACACACTTGAGAGTGTGTAACAAGAGGTCAAACAACTGTACAGCAATGTTACAATTATAACATGACAATGTGAGCAGATCATATGCATGGACATAATTATTTGTTTCTTACTTTTCCATATAATGAATTGTGAAAATCTGGGAAATATGAATGTAGTAGAATATTAATTGATAATAACTGGCAACTTCTACACTATAGCATATAAATTCATACTTATAGAAAGTTATGTTTATAATATTCACAAGTAAATAACACCAAGCTTAATAGATTATTCAGAGCTCGAGATTCATTGTAATTTACAATGCTGTACTGTCACTGATTTGTTGTACTTTAAAAACCAAGATAGGGTCTAATTACCATCTGTGCATTCCTAAAATTACAGTGATATACCATCCACAGACCCCCTCTCTTTAACCCATTATCAATGATACATGTCTCTCAACTGCAGTGACTTCAATACCAATGTACATTAATTATTTGTATAGCTCAAATTTTGAGACGTACATGTATACAGTATTTCCATTTGTTTTAATTTGGAATCAAATTTTAAAAACAAATTCATTTTTTTTTTCATACAAAAAGTTTCATTTGTAATTTAATGACAAAAAGTTAATTCACATCTGCTAGCAATTTTTTGAAAAAATGAACGTAAACCTTCATAGCAGACCCCATTTAATGAATATTGAATATCCATGTAAGAACAATATATATATTAAACATTAAAGATTTTTTAACCTTGTCGTTTTTTTTTTTTTTTTTTGGGCAAAGCCATGATATATTATTCACAAAGGCGTAGAATCATGTGCATATGAAATACGAGATATATTACATGATACATTGTCATAAATTCCATTGCCCTATTGTAAATCACCAACCAATCCTGTTATATCTATACACAATAGATCTGTCAATATAGACACAATAACAAATAAATGTCGACAAATATACCTGTAAAATACAGATAGATTTCCAAAACTAATCAGCGAGTTGTCAGAAAATCATAACAAATGACCGGACACAATCAGTGCTTGTAAGGTGTGTGGATCGCGATGTGTACAGTCCTTGTACAGTCCTGGTACACTGAACCAGCAGGTACCCACCACCACAACACCATATACAAAATACCAATTAGTATTTAATTGGGCAATTACCCGCTATTTCAAGTTTAATATACTATTTCAAAAAATTGTATTGCAAATTAATGACTGTACATTTGCATTCAACAATGTTGTTGGTCTTTTTTCATGAATATGTAACGGTATGTATTTTTTTCAATTTTAAATATTAGTGTAATTCATTGATGACATTCATATTACACATGTTGCAAGATCACAACAAAATTGATGTTAATTTTTGTATACGTGTACAATTAAAGGTTTGTTTGAAGGGCACAACCTTGTATGTGATTTTAAAACACTATATGCATTATGTTTAGTTTTTTGATAGCAGTTGAACTGTGATTGAGACTCTCTAACTGACCATAATTTAACCAAGACATGTACACATTACAAATTCTGAAAACAGCTGAACAGTACGTAGCTGGGTTGAATAATTACAAAGCTACACAGTTGTACCTTAATCAACTGAAGGTCATGAGCAAGGAGGAGGTCACTGTACAAAGTTAAACTGCATTTAAACGAGGTGTCCATGCATGGTCCGTCTCAGTCCCTGGTGGCATTCAATCCTTTTGTTACAAATTATTTTAAATAATATCCCGCAAGGTCACATCTTCAGGCGTGGTCAAAAATAGCCTGAACGTTTTGGACATAATGGTCTCCCCATATCTTCATACAAAATTTCTCAATGGTGCGAGGACACTCGGACAAGGTCAAAATATGCACTTAGTCAAATATTTAAGTCAAATATTTCTCTGGAGATCTGGCATTAAGATCACATACACAATGCAAGTCAAATCTGATGAAGTCCTCTGCCTTTATACGATCACACACTGAACAAGCAGACTTTTTTCAGATCTCACTATGGTGATGTTTCTGATTGCTTTGTCCTCAACCAAGATACTGTCTCCTGATCAGCAGTAGAATGAGTAGCCAGCTGCATGCTGTCAAGGTACATCTCATCAACCTCAACTCACCTCAACTGAACTGCTACAGCACTACAAGAATATTAGCCCAATCAGGAAAGAAAAATCCACCAGACACTTGAATTTTCACACAGTAGAGCAATTGAAAACTCTGATAATTCATCCTTGTTGAACAGTAAACAGTGCTGATCCCCTGGGAGGTGGCCACACTTCGTGTGAGGCATTCATATTTAAACCTCCATTGCCGTTAAAACTGCACTCAAAACTGTTGTAGTGGTGACCTGCTAAAGGTATAATACTCACAGGCTTGGTCATTCATAAAATCTGGTACCAGGTACAGAACAATTCAGGTCAAAGGTCAAGGTCATCCATTCGTTCTTTCAATTGGGTGGATTAGAGATATCTTAGGGCTTTCCATGTCATCTATTTATAGCAGTCTTACTGTTGTGACCAAGTTTTAGAGGACCACAGATACCACACGACACCTACGCAAATTCCTGGGACATAGCAGTACTGGCTGATGCTATCATTTGACTGTTTGAGTTATAAAATCTGCAACCATGCAGCAAATTATTAGTGGAATTCTACCCAAGATGACATATCAACACATGGTCACAACACATGTGTACATATATCTTTCTAGAATGTTTTTCCTACCTATCTATTTGTTTTTATTATCTGTCAACTACATTCTATCTGATCCAAACATAGATATCTTGCAAGACAAATCTCCATTTTGTTGTTTTATTATTGATGGCTTATATTGAATACACACATATTTCTATACACATACTAAAGCATTAAACTGCTGTTATGGTATTCATAGCTGATATAAATGACAAAGCCACAAAGGAAAACCTTCATACATGCATTAAAAAATATTAATCACATAACACATACCATATGCATATGTAAAAAAACTGTAAATCTAAGGAAAAACCACCCTGTTTGGTCTGTGTATCCTTTTTTATACTACCTGGATTTTCTAGCTATATAGTAGGACCTCTCAATGTAATGCATTTTTACGGAATAGTTTGTCATTGGTTCGACATTTCTTCCTGGTATATGGTCCCAGGCAAGTGCTTCCTTGTCTACAAATTACAATAGGCCAGAACAACACTTGTGTTAGGTTCTGTCACTCCAACCACTTATGGTAGATAATATGTCAATGTAATGTTGATCTACTTGATCCAGTTAATTTGGGCTACTGTGACCTTAAAATGTCCTTTCTTAAAACTATATTTGAGCAATTCCACATTCAGACAACAAAAACATTAATTATAACTGTACACTATAAACTTAATTGACTTGTCCCCCACAATGAAGGATCTTTATTGGTCTATATGTAAGTCTGATCTTTTCTTTAGTTTTCCTTCTTTCCTCTCCTCCATCATTTGAGAACATGTGGAACTTGCATTTGAAATCCAATAAAGACCTAAGAAGAACTTTCTGAGAAATGATGATAACAAATCTTTGCTGCCAAAATCAAAGATGGGCGTTTGTTGGCCATTTCTTTTCCAGATCTGACTCAGAATGGAATTGATTGTGCACAGCTTGATTGGGACCAAGGGTCACCTCGCCTACAGGTGATGTCTGAGAATATTCTTCTGGTTCTTCCCAAGAAAAAGCAACAAATTTCAATTTTCAAAATCCAAGATGGCTGTCTGTCTGAGACATAATGTTTTAACCTGATCAAAATCAAAATCTAATGAGCACAATTGGGGTAAAGGGAAACCTACTTGTGAAGTTTGAGAAATATCCCTAAAATACCACCTCTAAGAAAAGACTTCAACTGTCAAAATAAAAAATAGGTGCCTGTCGGCCATTTTGTTTTGGCACAACAAAATGCAAGGTCACCAAGGGGAATCAAACCTACCTCTGAAGTTTGAGAAAAATTCTTGCAGTGCTTCTTAGAATTTGCAATAACAAACTCCCACGGTCAAAATCCAAGATGGTCGCCTGATTGGCCATTTTGTTTTTTTAATCAGACACAAAATTCAATAGACACAACTAAGGTCCAAGCCGAACCTACATCTGAAGTTTGAGGAAACTCCTTTCAGTGCTTCTTATGAAATGGCTATAACAAAGATTGTTTACGGATGCAATGACCACAGACCATGGATGAAAAGCGATTTGAATAACCTACCATCTGATGATGCTGCGACCCGATCATCCAATAGATTTTACTTGACCAGATTTCAAGAAATATTTGAAAATTTTATCATATAATTTTTCATTCATTTTTCTTAATCTGAGCTCTTTTTCATTTTTTTTTCTTAATCTGAGCTGTTTATATGTAAAGGAGTTACCTGTAGATAGTTAACCAGGAAACATTTGCTAGTCTTTACTGCAATGTGTCTACAGAACATGATGAATAGCCCACGATAACAGGTGAGAAATATAGTGCACACAAGTCTCAAATCCAGTAGACTTTGTAGGCATGTATATGTTCTCTGTACAATTAAGTCTGTGACAGATTGTATTTGAAACATTGTATCGACTCCACACACTTTCATTCCTTACATAGAAAGGATGTCAAAGAGTACAAACAAATCTAATGTAATTGATCAACTCTAAATTTATATACATACAGCCTGAGATCTTTGGGCCTACTTGTGTGCTTTCTATTTTTTCTCTACCAAGATAGCATTATCAAATTAGGCAAAGTTTTCTACATAGTTGGTGCAAAAGTGATTAACTTCTTGCCATTGAAATGGTTTTCTGGTACAAAAACAGGAAACTCTTTCTACAACTTTTATACAAATTATACAGCAATTTGAAAATAGTTCTCCAATATTCATGCAAATAACTTCAAGAAAACAAAACAAAAACTTGATAAATGATATATACCAAGGTAGTATATTTTTTTTTGTCACAAGTGTTTTCTGTATAAACTTTGAATATCAATGACTTTCAGCTGGTATATAATTATTAGTACACCAATTAGCTCAAACTCGAATCAGAATAAAGCATATACATTGTATATATGTAGACTTTGTGTAGGTATGTTGTGAACATCACATTTGTTCTACAGGATTAATTGCCCCTTTCCTGAACCTACTAGCACTATAAAAGCTGAAACTCAGAAACTCCAGCTAAATAATTGTCCCTTTCCTGAATTTGAACCCAGTAGCACTAAAAAGTTATACCGGTGAAACTTTAACTCTAGGGAAATTATTCTACAGCATAATCTACAACTTTATAACTAACAGGCTGTAACAAAATACTTCACTAAACACCTGATCCTGATACTAGTCTGCCTTTTGATGATCATGTTGCAAGGTCAAATGCACTTGACATTCCAAATAGTAGAATTTGTCTCACACTCTGTGGAATAACACCCAGTACATAAATCTAGCTATGAAATAGTTCAATCTCCCAAATTACTTCTTCATTTTCTGTTTCATTTGTAAATAATTTGCGATTACTTGGTACAATACATTGTTGGTGTAAATAGCTGTACCATATATATGGTTGGTGTAATTAGCTGTACAATATGTACATGGTTGGTGTAAATAGCTGTACCATATGTATATATGGTTGGTGTAATTAGCTGTACAATATGTACATGGTTGGTGTAAATAGCTATATAATATATATATATGGTTGGTGTAATTAGCTGTACAATATATATAAGGTTGTTGTAATTAGCTGTACAATATGTACATGGTTGGTGTAAATAGCTATATAATATATATATATGGTTGTTGTAATTAGCTGTACAATATGTACGTACATGGTTGGTGTAAACAGCTGTACAATATAATAGTTGTACCATAAACGGTTAGTGTGAAATGTGAATAGCTGTACCATATATAGTTGGTATAAATAGCTGTATGATATATATGGTTGGTGTAAATAGCTGTACGGTATATATACATAGACTGGAATACTCCATATAAGTAATTGATATATACCACTCATGATCAATGCCAGCTGGTTCTACATCCTCAAGATGATGGAAGGATTTCCTCAGTGTACACATGTAAATCGTAGCACAGACCTTGTACATGTCCCAACAATGAAATGTGGACTTATGTAAATCCTACATTGGGCAACATCACGATTTCCATAAATAGCCATGACAAAACATCACTGATAATATTTCACCTATGTAGTGGGGTTATATAGTATACAGGGCTGACACAGTAAAAGTTTACCAAGTTCAGTTTCCATCTCCACATAGCAATGTTAGTTACTATGATTGAGCTTCAAGTTTCAACTGGGTCATGGGTCCATTGAATTGGGATTTTCTATGTGACAAAATGTGACATTGGTAAAAACAAAAAATAGTTAAATTCATTCAAATTTTAGTTTTTTTCTTTTGATGAATATTGCCTTTATATTATTTTTGATTTCATTTTGTTATCTGTAGCAGTATTTTATTTTTCAAAATTGCCTAGTATCTAGGTCTTTGTAAAATTTGGAATATTTTAGTAGCAAATTTGGGATTTTCACAAGATTTTTTCAGGAGAATGGGTCATTTCAACAAACTCTGTTTCTATAGCAGGAAATCCCTGATGTTATAGTCTGTTTCAGCTGCCTTTCTCTACCCTGGAAAAGACCGACGATTCCTGACCTGTGATCAATCAATTAGTACTAACATGGGATAATCAGGTATTCCAGATAGAAGAATTATGGTGTTTTGACATATAATTTTAATAATTTATAAATTCAATGTGGACCAATGTTACCTTACAAATATAACTTTAATCAAAATAGAACTTGATATTTTAATAAAGGTTTTAATATAAGCTCAGTTCTTTATCCAGAATCATTTCTCTCTACAAAAACGGTTGGTAACACACAATATAAAAGTGCTATATAAGTAGCAACATGGTTTAAGTGTAGTTCCTAAATTTCACATCCTAAAAACAAAGAATTATACACGTTTCCACTCCCATATATCCTATGTCTTCGCTGTAGAGCCATATCATATACTTTCTTTATTATAATTTCTTTATTATAATTTCTTTATTATCATTATACCATTTTCAGAAACATTTTTTAGCTTGCATAGCATCTATTTTAATGAGTGTCAGCTATTACTAACTCTGAAAAAAAAAAAAACATTCTGCAAAATAAAAAATTCTGATGATTATATATAATGGATATTTTCAATACAGACATTGGAACTGAATTGTAATTAATAAATCTAAACATAATCAATTGAGATGTATGGATTAAAATCCTTGTTTTTGCTCCACGAGGCCCTATCCTATAAATGTTTATGAATTTTATCATGGTTATACTAAACACCATTACAATGCATCTAAATTCATATCTGTCAAAGTTCAATGTTGTGTGGTGTTATCCTTGACCATAAAACTATACTCCTCGACAATTGTACAATTATATAATTAGGAAATCTAGATTCTGTTGGCAAGGCTCCCATGTGAACCCATAGAAACCACCATAGCATTAAAGCAGATTTAACAACTTCATTTGGATCATATTCAAAATATTCCAAGTGGTTTTACAATGAACTAATGTGAAACCTTCAGCATGAGACATTTTGGTGATTCACATGATAAATTCCTCACTTTCATGTAATATTTAAATAATTTAAGAAATTTAAACATCCTCTAACAATTTAATAAATAATGGACAAATGCAAATAATCCAAAATAAAATATCATCTTTACAAATAATGCAAAAAAAAAAGTATTCTCCAAATCCTAGATTAACCCCTGACATATATTATGGTACAGATTAGATTTTGTTCATATTAATGACCCATAATGTATTATGAAACAGATTATATTTTTTTCATATTAATGGCCCATTTCATTACATTTTCATTGGTGAAATATCAAAAATTATTCGTTCTATAAAAGCAATATTTTTCACTAGTGAAAAAATCGCTTTTTCTGAAAAATATCACTTTTTTTATTTTGTCTACTCAGAACACTGCCTATTCCGAAAAATATCACTTTTTTTTTATTTTGTCCACTCAGAACACTGCCTACAAATGACAATGGGGAAAATTAAAAGCTGACCTGGTATATTTTGCTATAAAAATGTAATTAACAGAATATCTAACAAAACATTTTTGTGTGGCAAATATTTTGATATTTTTCACTCTGGCTGCACACCCATAAGAAACATCAAAATAATAATTATTAGCCACACTTGTGAAATATATAGGTATTACAGAAGACACTGTTAGATATATCCTCTATACATATTGTGGTACAGATGACATTTTTTTTCATATCAACGACTCATTATATATATATATACATGTATTATATATTATGGTACAGATAACATTATCATATTATGTATATATCACTCAACTGGAAGTCTTGTAATATTGTTTGGAATAATTAATCCTCTACAACAAATCTGACTAACTGCCAAGTAATTACATAATTACACCCCATACAAGTGTACATGTGGTAAAACTGACAAAATTACCAATTAACAAGACACTTTGTCACTTCCAGGACTCCTCCGACCATCGTACTGACATTAACCTTGATTTTCAAATGACGAATGTGTGTTTGCCATCTACATATATTTGTTTATGTCTAATGAACAATAAGGATCCATCCTCCCCAAGCCTTTCGTAAATGTCAAATGCACATTATATAACTGCCAATTCTACACATGAAGCATACGTGAGCATCTTGCATGTTAACCCATTGACATTGTGAACAGACAGCTCATCCATTCCATCTATGATAGTAGGCAGTGGCCGACAAAGCAGATTCACTTTGGAATGACAAACTGCTAAAAACAATCCCTTAGTTCATATCATATATATATACCACCGGTATACCAGATTCAACCATGTACCATCCTCACAAATACAAGAGGCCCAATGAGCATGTATTGCACATCTAGCAATAATCCAAGAAGTCAGTTTAATGTGAAACATTTATCAGTCAACATTATTGAGTTTATTTTGTAAAGTTGTGGGTTATATTTCCAGGTATACTGTATAAAGAATAACAAACATTGATGACATAATTACAATTGTACACATATATTGTATGAATGCAGCTGGCAACAAACATATTCTATGGAACATACCTTGGTCATTTGGTAAAAAAGAAGTTGTTAAAAGATTTTAAACATCTTTGACATCAACAACCTTCAAAAATACATTTAAAGGTCCTAATATTTGAATATCAACACATGGGGCTGGTAGGCATCATCCAAGCATATCAATGGCCAAATGTCATCACTATAAGCCTTTAGAGTTTAATTGTTTTAAACAAATTAAGATTCTTGTGTCCTTGAATGAAGGTCAAAGTTATTCATTTGAACAAACCTGGTAGCGCTTTACCCCAGCATGTTACAAGCCAAATATCAGGTATCTGGGCCTCATGACTCTTGAGAAGTCGTTTGAATGAAAAGTTGATAACAAACGGACAACTGATGATGCACCTTCGGGCCAGGCGAGGTAAAATTGATCTGTCCAGGGCCTTAAGAGGTATCTTGTTTATATACTTTTAAAAGCTTTTCGTTTTTCAATCAAGAATCAAGCAGTGAGATATAACATTTGACCTTTAACTCTGACCAATGACAAAATGCAGTACAGCGTAGAAAGCAATGTTGGATGAATATGAACTAAGTCGTAGCAATTAAGTGATACAGATCCCGTCATGTGCCAAGCAGACACACTGAAATATTCTGTAATAAGTCCTGCAGCCAAATTATTAAAAGTATTTTAATACTTGACTAATATATGAAGTTATATTTGATTAAAATGCATTAAATAATCAACTCACTCAGCTTTTCTATTAATAGAAACAGCGACCTTCACCTTGGCACCCTTTTCAAACTTCCTTTTTTTATTTTGAAAGTGGTCAAGTTTGATCCAAATGATCACCTTTGCTAGTACCAGACAGGAGGATCTATATTCTCTAGCTAGTAATCAATGTCAATTATATCATCTATCATCTAATCAATGTCAATTATATCATCTAATCAATGTCAATTATATCATCTATCATCTAATCAATGTCACTTATATCATCTATCATCTAAGCAATGTCACTTATATCATCTATCTAATCAATGTGTACGATTACATAATACCTGTTTTGCAGGTGTTAAACAGCTAAACTTTAGGACATGTATTGTATACAGGTGATTACTTTAAACATAGGCTTTATTAACAGGTAAAAATAAGTCCCACCTGATTATAAATGTCCTTCATTATTTCTACTGTAGGTTTCATTATAGCTCCCATATGTCTCTTGTATAATGTTACTTTGTACATATTGGAAAACATTATGACATATCGGTTCTCTCTTACCCTTACATATTTTATACTGTGTATACTGGGCAAAATATCAACTACTATATACCTTTCTTTCTGTTCAGACAAAATATGCTGGACAAGAATCAGGTTTTCCTTTCCCATGAAAATGATACTGCATTACAGAAATACTGGCATTATCAGTAAACAGTCAGTACCTAGACTCCCCTTCATAGTTCTAATAACACTTACTTGACCTTCCTCCAGTGAAATCAGATGAGGTATCAAAGAACTGCAGGATTCTCTATGTTACATAATTGATCTGACATCAAGACAATACAATACACAATCAGAACTGCCTGTAGGTCTTAATTACCGCTTTTGACATATATCAACATCCTCTTCACCGACTACACAACAACAACAACGTTACAAAAAGCTTAAGGACACAAGAACGGTACATAAATGTACGCATCAGGCATCTTTCCAACTACACACATCAGCCATTGTTTCTTTATATCTGTATCTGTGAATGACTTGCAGCTTCCTCAGAAAGTTTCTTAATTTAAATCTAGTAAGTCTTTTTTTTCAAATTAATTTGTGAATAAAAGAAGTCCTTTTTTTTAATTACCGTAATTAAATTTATGCTGCAATAATTAAGAAGAACATGTCATAATAGGGAAATCAAGGGAGGTAACTTGTGGGCAAGTAAATCTTTTGGTTACAAAATAACTCTTGAGAGCATGCACAGAAACTATGGATGAGCAAGATGATTTTCATACAATCTCACATTCCCAAGGCGGTAACCTTTTTATCTACATATATACAATGTATCGGTTATTCATCAGAGCTACATATACCATGTACGATACCAGTATGTCTTACTTCAGAAATACAAAAAAATTTACACATAACTGTGTATCATTATGACCTTTTAACAGTTTAGTGAAATGTTGAATAGTTTGCTACCCATGGCCATTGTATTATCTCTTCCTTGTTAAAGTGTAAAAAGGTAGACAGTTTCCTGTTTTCACTGTA
This sequence comes from Pecten maximus, assembly GCF_902652985.1. Taxonomy (NCBI): domain Eukaryota; kingdom Metazoa; phylum Mollusca; class Bivalvia; order Pectinida; family Pectinidae; genus Pecten; species Pecten maximus. The sequence goes on from NC_047032.1 coordinate 25,605,150, forward strand.
CTGGAGACTGCTGTTTACATCACACGTGCAATGTCATTCCCAGCTTGTGTATTGGAAGAAGCTTGTACTAGACTCCACAAAAACACACTGTTTGTCCTCTAGCTGTCTTTCAAAGCTCCCCTGTGTATCTCAGTAGATCTCTGTACACATATAGCATGTCAGTATAAATTTTCTTCAGCTAACATTGGTGAGTTATCAACAATAGAACCTCAAGAATAGCCATAACATTCTATCAATCTGAACAAAATATCATGTAACTACTTTGCGTAAGTAATCTCAAAGGACTTTATATTACTGAACATAATCAATGGCAATTTTCCAGCAAGTGATGGCATATAGTTATCACAAATCTACAACTAATATTGTGTTTTTATTGGTCACCTCAAGATCCCGTTATAAGTTAACGACAGGAATGCTTTCCATATTACAGTATTTTTGCCAATTCAGAAACATATACTTTGTCAATATAATCTGTTTGGCCCAAGTCATCTATCCTGGTTTTCCAGCATGTGTCCCAACAGGTATCAGGATAATACAAGTATTGCAAAAATAAACAGCTGGTGGATTCCAGAGTTAGTGATTATGTAATCGTCTTACATTACATACTATGTCTATTCCAGGGAGATATTCTGGAATTTCCCAAACAACGCAGCAGACAGTACAGCAATGTGTGTATGTATAGGGCTATTACCAGCAGACTGATAGAGTCTAATTGAACCCTAGCAGCCAATATATGATACAGGTCTACACACCTTTCCTTGTATGCAACGAACCTCTTCAGGATAAAACGGGGGTTTTCCTGGTGTCTTATGGGAAATATAATATATATGTATTTTAATGTAAAGTTAAAGTTCAAAACAACCTGACTGCATTTGAAATACATATTTTACAGCTATTTCATATGTAATCAAGATTCTTATCATAAGTAGTGGTGAAACAGTTATTTTGAAAGTCATAAAACTATATTACATCAAGAATTGTAATTTCAGTTATGAAAATTTTTAAGACGGGCATAAAAATCTAGAATAAGATGATTGTTTATTCATGTTCGATACATTCTCTAGCTCTAAATTCCCAAAATGCAGTTATTATGCTGTATTTTTGCATGTTTGGCCAAGATGAATATTTCCATAATCTTTGAAGAGAAAAGCCAGGAATGTAATCCAATCTCAGCCTATGATAGTGAACATGTAAACACAATTGTTTTGATTGTTATATATCCCAGTTTTGTTAAAATCCATCTCACTCCATGGACAGTCCAGCCCCTTCGTTGATGAGTGGGACATGACATTTGAGTAAAATAGCACTAAGGATAGCCCTCATTGTAGCATGGCTCCATTCTGGACTTGCAGGCACTGTCCTTGAATGACCCCAGTGTGTTGCTAGGAGTAAACCCCATCCCTATATAACAGCTCATCTGACTGTTGTAAACAAGAATGTCACACACAAATATACTAAACAGCTTTATAGGTCATTGACACTGCACCATACCTCTTATCTAGTGTCAAAATGATGGCGAACTCTGCTACAGAGAAAATAGACACCTATTCAATCCCTAGAGAGAAAATAAACACCTATTCAATCCCTACAGAGAAAATAGACACCTATATTTAATCCCTACAGAGAAAATAAACACCTATTCAATCCCTACAGAGAAAATAAACACCTATTCAATCCCTAGAGAGAAAATAAACACCTATTCAATCCCTACAGAGAAAATAAACACCTATTCAATCCCTACAGAGAAAATAAACACCTATTCAATCCCTACAGAGAAAATAAACACCTATTCAATCCCTACAGAGAAAATAAACACCTATTCAATCCCTACAGAGAAAATAAACACCTATTCAATCCCTACAGAGAAAATAAACACCTATTCAATCCCTACAGAGAAAATAAACACCTATTCAATCCCTACAGAGAAAATAGACACCTATATTTAATCTGGGGGTAAAAAGGAAAAAAAGTTTAAAGGATTATTCAATGGTAGGTTTATCGATTAATAATAGAAAATTGGTTGGTTGACACAACTGATTATATCCAATCGTTAATGTTGAAATCTCAACACTCATTTCTAAATAGATGTGTGAAAAGAAGTTGGATCCGGGTTAGACTATGAAATTGAATGCAACCAAGTTTCTCCATCTTGTGAAAAGTGGCAATTTCCAAAATACCCAGGGAGGAAATTCAAAATGATCCTGTTTATGGGTCGGTAAAAGATGATTACAAAAGTCTTTCAACATTTAATTAATAGTAAAAACTTTAGAAACTGATCATGTGTGCCCCGATTTTTCTCACACCTTTGCATATGTAAGATACATTTGTCCCATGTGGAACACCCTGTTCACAAATGCATTGTATCATTTTTTCTATACATGTGTCATTTGAACAAATTATTAATTACAATCATTGACCTATAAATTCGGTCATTTTTCATGGCAGAGGACTAGATATTTTTTGTTGTGCAAGCAGGCATAGGCGGAGGAATATGATGCTATGTCAAACATCAGTCCGCAGTTTCCAGAAAGCTGATCGCCTCTGACAAACATTAATTTATATTTGTTGCTATCTTAACACTTTGTCAGTCAGTTTATTTTCATGGTACATACTTTCTTATTATCTTTCCAAATATGTAATTTGTCTTATTGTCGGTCACTGAGAAAAAATACAAAGTTTCTATATGGTTTCGCCATGTTGGGATTGATTTTCCCATGCATTTCACGAAAAAGACGTGAAAAAAATAGCCATCATATGTTAGGGATAGGGAAATTATATACCCTTGGATGTGGAATTTGGGATCAGAACCTCAGCAAGCCTCGGTTCTGTCCCCAAATTCTTAACCCTCGGGTAGAGGTGTAGAATCTTGGTATCCCACATACCTACATATGATGGACTCTATTCTTGTAACACACATGTGTGTCTGAGTGATCAATAAAATCTGAAATCTGAATTAATCCCATAGGCATAGGTACCAATCATGTTTAAATTTATATAGGATTTCTGATTAGGAAAAACATAAGTATGGCACATCAGTATCTTTCGATGGTAAATAACAGCAGTCTGTTGGAAATTAAAACCCAGAATATATACCTTATAAATAAACTCATATAGCTTCAGTCTCTCATTCAGAAAAGAAACTTTACAATCCAATAAAGCCTCCTAAACAGATTGAGTTATAGACCTGCTTAAATTCTGTGAAGTGGGATATATCACGATGGAATACACATTTATGCTATGATTGGCATTTTCAATAGATTTTCTCTGGCAGTGAACAAGTCAGTTGTGAATCATAACATGACTCTTACACTGAGCTGTAACAGTCTCAATACTGCAGTTATATACTTACCCAGGTTTAATGGATTTTTCACTTTTTTATTAACACAAATTGACAGGTTAATCTAGACAGATTTTACTACCGAAATTAGGTAGTATTCCCCACTGATAGTGTTTTCCCCTTTGAATAAAAACAAATTCCTCATCAAGAATAAATCCCATAAAACGGGGGAAATCCCTCAAATTTTCATGAAATATGTAAGAATTATAGCAAATAATAGCTGTAAAATGTTAAAAATTTAAAGAATAAGTCATCAAGACACTGCAGTCCTTCATTTCCCCTAAATTTCATAATGGGTAGTATTCCCCAAATCCTAAATACCCCTGATTGATGATATTTAAGACAAAATTAAGTAATGTGTATAAAACAAGTCAAACTTCTAAATCATATTAATACTTTTTCTTTCTATTTTATATATATAATAAAAGATGATCAATCAGGGAACACTTAGATGTGATATTTAGCGATTTTTACCCATGTTTAACTTTTTGGTGAGAATTTGATTTGTTATAATGTGCACTATATTCATAGGAAAATCCCAAAATGACACAGATTAACTCCAAACTTTAATTAAATCTTTCTGTGTATCCACAAGAAAAGATAAAACAGCCCAGAGCATGTTTGTTTGGAGTGTTATGAACATCCACCTGATACTTCTTAACAGAAAAATGGGTGGCGTAACACACGTCCATAACATGCTCAGAAAATAGGGTGATGTATGTAACACACATTTAACCATGTTAAGTTCAAAACATGTCAAAAAATACAAAATAACAGATGTTTTTCATAACATAAATTTCTCTGTAAATATTTCAAAAATCACTGAAAAATATTCTCAATTTCTCTAAAAAATAATCATAGATCATCTTATTAATATAGCATTTATTATAATTATACTTCATCATAGTGGATACCTCAATGTGAAACAAAATACATAATTACAACATAAACTGCTCTGCCTTGACACTTTTGATAAATTCTTCACCTCCAATAATCTTGATGCTCAGTGAAATTCAAACTTGTCAAAAGTACAGGTATGCTACAGATTTGTATTTCATGTGTCAATGGACTTCTTATCATTAATATAAGCAGTAGTGTAAAAATAGAGATTAATGCAGCAATTGACATTACTGTATTAAATGGGGCTGTCGTTATAAAAGATAATCCCACACAGTGACAAATATAACACATTCCTTAGGAAGGCATGACACTGGTTTGATTTTAGCTACACATATTGTTTCAGTATACAGTAATATTTAATCCGTATGATTTATTTAGTACTGCTCACTTCCTTTTCACTTGATTGGACAGTTTGGAAGTTAATGAGTACTATCATTCACGGCTGCAGTTTTCCCAATATTTACTGAGCCATATAGCTTCAACACAGAACTGTATCATCAATAATTGTGCTCTAATTTACAGACTTCATTAACATTTACCTTACAATCACATGTAGAAATATTCAGCCGCTAAGACTTGAGGTTAAGGGGGTTTTATTCACTGGTATGGGAAGGGGACTTTTTGCTTTGTTTTAGGAAGAAATTGGTAAATAAAACAAGCTAGAAGGTAATTTTCAGGAGCAAAATACAAATTTAGGGAATTTGGTTAAAAAATTTGAAGTAATTTTTTACCCTAAAAATTCCTCATCAGAAATGGAGCTCTGAACTTAAAGGTTATGCCTCATAAGCTGTGATCCAAACATGATAGCTTTACCTATCAATGATTATTAATATTTAATGTAAATGTGTGTCATTGGCACAAGCTAAGCCTACCTTGAATATTTATGAGCATAGAACAGGAAGTTGTACAGATATCTGATATATATTACCTAATCTTCGGAACACTAATTAGTCACTATATATATACTGTCTGATCAATATCAGACTGGCAAACATCAATTCAGTTCTAGTAAAGAATAGTCCAGCTGAATTTGAATATTACCTTATAAGTGCCACAAGGTCTTAATTTGAATCTTGGAAGATCAGACAATGTATTCAAGAGATGAAAATCAGCAGTTTAATTTTCAGATAAATATAGGGCCAATCTAGCATGAAACCGGCATATTTTCTTTCAAAATCTTTTTAAAAAGACTTTTTATAATACAACTATATATCGCTTAGGTATTTAGGTAATTCTACAGATATCAAATCTTACAAGCTAGTTACTACATAACTTTAAGGACCACAACACCACATTCATATATATATAATTAAGATAACCTTGGTCTTAAGAATTTGTATGGAAAATGGCTGCATCCATAAACATATAGCCACTTGTACGGTATTTCACCTTTTGTATCAAATGCTATTGTTGTTTCCATTTTGTCTAGAAATGTGTGGGGTTTTTTTTTGTCTTTCTGTCTCTCTTTACACACTGGAATGTCCAAAAACAACTATCACGACAGAATAATATTATTAAAGAGCCTGATCCGAACCCCATTTAACTACTACCAAAATATGCAGTACAAATTACACAAAGCATTGACATATCATGCTTGCCTAGCTATGGTTTTTTTCAGTATTTTGTGTTTCTGGTGAATTGATCACATTGATTCAGCCTGTTATGACTGTTATATACAGGCATTGTAGTATCATATTGAAATGGGGTTGGGGCTCAGGTCAGCACATTCACCATTTTACAACATACCTGACCATACACACACATAGTGTCATCACACATAAGCAAACCAATCCACTCATTTTATAATCAAACTCTAGGTTTCCAACATTTCATGGCCATGTTTGAATCACATGAGTAACTCTCACTGGAAACTATTTTCAGCTTGAGGGTTGTCCTGTGTCATGCAAGACCTTATCAGGTCATGTGAACACAATCATTACAAATATGGTCACAAAATGTTTGAAAACCTGAAGTTGGTTTTGTTTACCGTATTTAGTTTACTCCATATTAAACAGCCAGGGGTCGTTAAGGACATGCCAGGTTTTGCAGGTCAAGTTCAAGTTCTTTATTACTTTAAGCCTTTTGGCTCATCCGTAGACATGTGAATATACATATTATAACAAAATTATTGATCACTTTCGCACCACACACACACCGACAAATGAACGTGATATATAACGTTTAGTGTAGAGAATGACCATAACATTATTATTATAGTAAATCAAAATACATATACATTAACAATTGCTGGCAAGCTGTAAAATTCACAGATTGTAAATACCAAGTAGACATCATGTAGGCATATTAATTATATCTTCCTCCAATACACACACATGTATGCCTGTTCACTCATATATACATAAAAATGTACATACATATGTATACAACACTTGTATACATATATACCCTCCCACATATTCATATGTATTATATACATGTATAACAATTAATTTACTATTGACATCATAAACAATATCATATCATAGATTTGTACTGGAATCGCCCATAGAGACAGATCAACTACTTATAAAGTTATAAAACATATGTGTGAGAAACATCATATCACTATACACAATTATTGGTTATTAAGCCCTTCTAATCTTGAGGTGGAGAAAAGCTGAAGAACCCGGAAAAAAACACCGACCTATAGTCAGTACAGGGTAACTACCTTACATGGGTTTCAAACTCTCAGCCAAGAGGTGGGCTTGTGGTGAAGTGTCGGGACACATTAACCACTTGGCCACCACGGCCCCTTGAAGTTAGAGTATAAAATGAGTGGTAAGATTGACCTGTGTATGTGCAGTGACATATGTCTGTATGGTCAAATATGTTTGAAAATGATCAACGTTTCAATATATGTGTGTTTAATTTTCTATCCATATGGTATTGAATAGTTAAAAAGATACATCAAAGTTAGTGTTAACTAGTTGAAATTTCTTATGTTGTGTAAATATGAATGAAATCTTGAATTTTAAACTTATCCTATAGACAAGGACATGTACAATTTAAAAACACTTGCTTGTGTTGTTTAACTGTACAGTTGACTGAACATTGGTTGTGGCTTTTATGATACTATACATGTACAGTATACACTGAATCTATTAAAGTTCCTGTCAAGCATGGATGTACATTAATCAGGTTTAAAGTGGGGGCAGAAGATTAGATTAAAAATGTTAGCAATCAAGTTTAAAAACGCTGACGGTGTGTTATAATATGTTTATACCGGGGTCAGTGTAAAATAACAGTCTTTCTAACAGACAGGTATTGCCAGAAGGCACATGACAAGGTCGGTGTATTGGCATGGGTCCGGCAGTACATGTGACCTTACACGACAGAAGCCGTCATCATGTTCGGCCATTATACTTACCTTCTGTCACCTTGCGTACCTATATCAACCATGTGTATGATGATATACACATATATGACTTTATGGCACCACACTCTTATGGACATTATTACGATTTCTGAAAATACATTTTGAGCCTAGGCTAGCATGCCTTCGAACGTCTGGCCTTCTGCCGTGCAGAGAAAAAGACAAACTAGACAGTGTCAGAGACTCGGTCGAGCCATGAACATAATTCTATAGACATTTCGCTCGTATTTTTCCCGAAATACCACTCAAATTCACATACGGTTGCACAATCGCAGTTCAATCTTTCAACATGTATCTGAATATTTGTCATAACTCCAATATTAGGCCTACACCTTATTGACCTGGTTTGTCTGTTCGAAATTTAACATATAATAGACTGAAAATAAAAAGAATTAAATACTTACCAGTATATTTCTACACATTGATCGCAGTAGTTGTTTTGAACTCGCTCTTTCAGCGAGACAACAGGAAAATATGTGGATTGTAGTATTTCCACAACTCACATTAGACAAGCAAGATGGCTGTCAGTATTGTGACGTCACGACCAGAATGTTACTAGGGGCACCACATGGGATAATAACTCGAGGAAAAAATTACAAACATAAAATAATAAATAAATAGATCTACACGCGTTTTAATTCGAATGTTTTATTGATATACAATGTGCGTATCTAAAAAAGGATTTCTCAAGAATTAGATGTTTGATATAGCTTTGTGTTATAAGTTCAAAATAAATAAATAGATTAAAAATAGATTAAAAAGAAATGAACTAAGTGTACCAAAGTGTCCAGCATGTTACCACAAATTCTTTACATCTCCAGGTATAACCTGTATTATGTGTTCTAGCTTATATGTAATATATGAAACAATATTTCAGTTATAAATATCCTGATGTGCGTACACCTTTAGATTGGTATTCTATAATTTCTATATCCATGTGTAAACTAACGTAACATATTAGTCATCAAGCTGATTAATTGCAATTAATCACACAATATAGTCTCTCTCTCTCTCTCTCTCTAAAATGAATATGCAAATTTAAATTTATCATGTGATTTTTTTTTAGTTTTACGAGTCATTTAAAAGTAGAATAAAATAACCTTACCCTTTGTCCATAAACTAGACAACATCATCTTCATCTGTACAAGTAATACAATTAATATCTAATAAAACGGTAAATGTAAAATATTATTTTTGGCATGATTTCATCGAAAATTTCTTAACTTTAAATTATTCCATAAGAAATCATTATTGGATTTTAAAGGGGAATATTAGCTAAGAAACTTGAAGATAAACTTAAAATTCTGTATGAAACAGGGGTCTATGTATTACACGAAGAAAATCACTGACAATTTATTTACGCATGATGACAATTGTATACAATATATGTACGTATACACTAGTACTATTATCTAGTAATTCAATCCCATTCACAGTTAAAAGTGTAAATTCATTCAGGTGCGGTGTATAGTAATATAGTTAACAGGCAGTAATATTCACCTACATGTATATATAGCACATGGAGACAATAATTAGTCGACTTCAGAGTATATCAAGAAATGCAGTTTACGAGAAAGATAATTTGAGAAAGGGACATCGAGAAACTACAGTGGCGAGACACAGGAAGGGTCAGATTCGAGTTACGAGATCGAGTTGCAGTATGAGAGTAAAGGAATTTGAGTATCACAGTATATTGGAGATAAAGAGAGTAAAGTAATACAAGCTATCACAGTAAATTCAAGTTAAAGAGATTAGAGAAATACAAGCTATCACAGTAAATTCGAGTTAAAGAGATTAGAGAAATACAAGTTATCACAGTATATTCCAGTTCAAGGGAGTAGAGAAATTCGGGTATCACAATATATTGGAGTTAAAGAGATTAGAGGAACTTGAGTGTCACAGTATATTTGAATTAAAGAGAATAGAGAAATTTGAGTATCACAGAATATTTGAATTAAAGAGAGTAAAGACATTTGAGTATCACAGTATATTTGAATTAAAGAGAGTAGAGAAATTTGAGTATCACAGAATATTCGAGTTAAAGAGAGCAGAGAAAATACAAGTACTGCAGTATACTCAAATTAAATAGAGTAAAGAAATTTGAGTGTCACAGTATATTCGAGTTAAAGAGAGTAAAGAAATTTGAGTGTCACAGTATATTCGAGTTAATGAAAAACATTTGTGAGAAGGTTGCTTCTATTACGGATGGATTCTACAGATATAAATTTTATATTATCTATGCACTCAAGTGACATAGTAGTGCACTTGTTTAATTTTGACTTCATCTGGATAACCAATATCTAATTGTCTGTTAAGTTGACATAACACCACTCAAACAATTTTTTTTTTCTCTAAAATTTCTGCTCCGCTAACACAGCAGACAAATCTAACGTAGATACAATTACTTTGTTACCAACGAACAATGTAATGACAAAAGTTTGTTTTATATGTTTCAAATATCCTAAAACGAAGTAATAGAAAGCTTTATGTGAAGATTGTAGGGTTATTCACTGAATACTGACAATGTCATACAATGCATGGACTCACAAGAGCCCTATGATATTAAAATGACGTCACATATTTGGAGATCATGTTTATTTTCCCCACAGAAGTAATATAGCTTGGAAGTTTCGTTTTCTTTTTCATGTTATTTATGAAACAAGTCTAACCAGAGGGATCTTGGCGCCCACCATTGAATGATCTTCATATGTTCCATGTCAGATTGATCTTTTCTCTACTTTTCCCTTCCTCTAAGTCTTACTAATCTGTGTAAATTCAGAAACAGCCCTCTATAGCTAGTACTTTTCAAACAAGGGGAACCTATATATAAAATTTAAGATTTAGCGATAATGGCTGTCTGTCGACCATGTTGTTTTTGGATTGGTCCCAATATGCAAAACTAGGCACGGAGGGGAACCTACATATGAAATTTGAGAAAGATCCCTTCAGTACTTTCTGAGAAATAGCGATAACAAACTTCAATTGTCAAAATCCAAGATGGCTGCCTGTCGGCCATGTTGTTTTCCGATTGGTCTCAAAATGCAATATGCATAACTAGGCACCAAGGGGAACCTACATATGAAATTTGAGAAAGATCCCTTCAGTACTTTCTGAGGATTAGCGATAACAAGAATTGTTTACGGAGGGACGGAGGGACGGAGGGACGACGGACCACGGACGCAGGGCGATTTGAATAGCCCACCATCTGATGATGGTGGGCTAAAAATGTCTAAAAGTTAGCTCTGGATCACTGCAAAATTTAATGTGCCATAGATCTTTGGTCATGACTCTTGTTGACTGTAGAATAAAGTATATAGTGTATCAAATGTATGTGAAGGTCACTCACACACTACTCATCTTGTTTCTGTTAAGTTCAAACTTTCAAATATTATATTCCTCAGAAAAGATTATAATTCTGTAACCAATCAAGAGAATACCTATTGGAATGTGTTGCTATAGTTTTCAAAGTTGATTGACTCTGAATGCCAAACTCGATACCCCTCCATTCGACAGGTCAACGGAATACCATTATCAATGTTCCGACTCTCTTGGAAATTAAACATTTCCCCACTGTGACCTTGAAAATGGGTCAAGGTCATTCAATTTTACAAACTGATAGCTATTTTTTTCCAAATTGCTACCTGCAAAACATAACGTTGCAGGACTTCTTTGTTATTCAAAATGTATACTATTTCACTAAAAAATAACACAATCTAAAGGTGATTTTTGCCATATTTATTCAAGATAAATATAACTTATTGTACAAAAAGTTCATCTATGATAAAAGACATGATATATGTTGAATGTTTTTACCAAATAGTATTTCCCTCTCATAACATATGTCTCCCAACCACACACTCAGTCACTAACTCAACCGTAAGTTTGTGTAAGAGACTTCATGTAAATAATTTATGATGTGTGTACAGCTGTGCACACATCATAAAAAGTCCACAGGCTAATGTGTGTTACATTTCAAATCAAAAGTAAATTCATACAATTAATCAAATCTCTTAAGATACTCCCTTCTGTAACAAATTCCTAAAGTGAAGAATATGTGTAAAGCACACAAGAGCTACCCCCCTTTACATAAAATAAACACATATTTATATACCATAGGCATCACTATTCAATTAAGTAATCCAACAAAAGTAGGATTGTTTCAAATGATACAAAGTGTGAACATCATACTGGCATGACTATACACTCTCCTTTCTCTCCAATAATGTAAATTGCAAAATATATTTTCTTCTGAACAATATTTGTACCATACAAGACTTGGCCATACAGTCTGGGACAAAGAGAAACATACATATCACTGGACCATGATGTGTACTGTTTAGAGTAACATCCGACATATAGCTACAGGACATAGTTGGAAAAACAAATGGCTTTCATTCCAAGGACAATAAACATGGAAAAAAAATCATAATCAACCAAGTTGTGCAATAAACACAATAGAGGTCAATAGCTGATCAGAATTCTCTGAGCATATTTGTTTTTATCAAGCAAGAACTTGTCGACAACACCATAATTGTAATTTATCTAAAATTAAAGACCTCTGAATTATTAGTTCTGTGTTTCTGGTTATGAACTTCGAGTCAGACAAGGATTACCATACTTCCTTTTGTTTGAGGACACATCCGTCTATAGCAGTTTCTTCTGCGAATCTGTCAGTCTATTGTAGTTTCTACGTCAAATTCATAAATTGTTGGATTTTACTACTTTTTGTTATTTTTACAATATTACAAAATGTGTAATGAACAAATTATTATCAGATACATCTCAAAGAAACCAAATTCCAAACTTAATGAATTACATTTGTACAGTACAACAATTTCTTCAACACCATATGGACACAAAACATCTATGCATGTGCATGTATTTCATACTCAGATATACACATATATTCCAGTAAATTCTACAGGGAAAATATATCTCTTCAAGCTTTTTCCATTGATGTTCTATATTACAAAATGAGTGATGTACATGTATAGTTAAATGTTGCTTCAAAATCTATGATGGATCAACTACACATTTTGTATTTCTCAAATGATTCATGACTGAATATTGATCGATCATAAACAAGTTGATATCAATTTAAGTATCTTGTTATGTTCAGAAATAGTTTAAACAGGTTATCGTAAAATTAATTTGTTAAATTGATTACCTCATCACAAGACAAATGTGCATCAAATATAAATAAATGTTGAAAGTGTTGAAAGTTATTGTCAAACTATGCTCGACTGTAGGAAATCATGGATAATAGCCATGAACCAGAGTTAAAACGTTTACTGGGGTAAAATTGATTGAGGAATCAATCCTCTCATTTCAGGGCAAAAAAGGACGAAAACTACAGGCTACATATATTATCACAGCAGATGTGTAGTTTGTTTATAATTTCTTAAATGTTGCACTTAATAAAAGAAAATCATAAAAGTGCATTTTTACCCTTGAGTCAAACCGTAATCGAACATCAATATATTTGTTAACATTTAATTCTAAATTTCAAAAATGGAAGGAAATATGTGAATTACTTAAGTTTTCATTTTATTTCCTTGAAGTTTAAGCTAAGAAGTAGTTTTTATTCCGGAGTCCATGTGAGACAAACACCTTGATTTTTAATATAAAACATTTTTTCTGTCATCCCCTATAATTCATCATGGCCAGTAGAAGAAGGAGCCTCTGTTGTTGGTTTGACAAATATTCCCTCCTTCGCCTGCCAGTAGTTGAGTTCTGATAGTGATGGATATCCGCTTACCTCCCTTTGTCCATGAATCGGACGTCCATAGGTGTCCCCAGCGACATGTAAATAACTGAAGAAGAAATTTGACAGAAGACATTTAAATACCAACTGAAATAAAATTAAATCCATTAAATGCAGGACTGAACATTTGAAGGTCAGAAAAAATCTAAAATCTAATGGGCACATCTCACATTGTTTTACAACAGATAAATCTACAAATGTTTTAACCTACAGTTTACACAGCAACATTGTACCCAAGATGAATCAACTTATAAAGTTTGATAGCTGGATGTCAGCGGACGATGTTAAAAACAGAAGGTTTTCATAAAAACTGGACATGATGCTTGTAGGATTTCTATTAATAATAGAAACAATATTTATAAATGCTGTATCTCTTTAAGTCTGAAATACAAAATTGTTCAAAAGCAGTCAACAAACCATTGACTGTAAGGTAAAGAAGTAACTATTTTTACATATTTCTAGATAAAATCAATTTTAACTTATTCCTAAAACAAATCATTTTGTCTGCAAGTTAAAAAATTCTTCCAGAACTTACTTTTCAGTAACAACATTCTTGATCCTGACTTTTTCCTTTCTACTCCAGTGCTGACCTGGACATACAATTACCCAGTTGTCTCCTGCATGTACAGAAACACAAATCATATGTACAAATATACTTCACAGGTCGGAATTTTAATTTATCACATAATCAATATACAATACAGTGATTTTGCTTGCCAAGGCTCCTGATAATAAAACTTCTCTGACTTTTTTCATCAACTGAGAATTCATTTAAGATCCTACCAGTATATATAAAGAAAATGTGCACTTGGCAAATAAGATCATACTTAAACAATGATAAAGCTGAAGAGAATGTTACAGAAAAACACTGGGGATTAAGTGACTGGGTTATATATTGAAACATTCCTGGCAGGAGGCAGAGCAGAGGTGCTATCGGACAGTATATTGAAGTGGCAGTAGACAGTGTCATCACTAGAGTGTATGTTAAACCAGTCCTACCTTCATCTCCCTCGCCACCTTCTCCAAAGGCACTCACTTCAAGGTTATGTGACAGTGGCGACTGGAAGTGATGACTGTGTAAGTTACGTCGTGTATTTAGATGCATCAGCCTCACGGTCTGTCCACACTTAACAGGCAGTCTGTAACACAGATTAGTATTTATATACAAGTCACATTTAACAGGCTGTCTGTGACATAGATTAGTACTCATAAACAAGTCACATTTAACAGGCAGTCTGTAACACAGATTAGTATTTATATACAAGTCACATTTAACAGGCAGTCTGTAACATAGATTAGTATTCATATACAATTCACATTTAACAGGCTGTCTGTGACACAGATTAGTATTCATAAACAAGTCACATTTAACAGGCTGTCTGTGACACAGGAGTAATATTCATAAACAAGTCACATTTAACAGGCAGTCTGTGACACAGGAGTAATATTCATAAACAAGTCACATTTAACAGGCTGTCTGTGACATAGATTAGTATTCATATACAATTTACATTTAACAGGCTGTCTGTGACAACAAGAGTAATATTCATAAACAAGTCACATTTAACAGGCTATCTGTAACACAGGCATATTTAGATAGCTGACTTTTGCATTGTTTAAACAGAGTGTATGGAAACTTGTTACACCAAAATGATTTTTGTTAAATCTTAAATGGACATGTCACACTCGAATGAATCATGTCAATTCATACTTGGATAGCTTGTTAAATCATGAAAAGTCACACTTGAATAGCTGTAAATTACTTTGTAACACAAAAAAGGATTAAGTTACATAATAAAGGATGTAAGTTCACAGTAAAAGATATGCAAATTCCTTTATCATTACGTGAAGTTTGATCAAAATCCCTCAAGGAATGAAGCTGCTAGAGTGCTGACAAACTTTGACGTTACATACATACTACAAACATATACATATGTACAAGACAGACAGAAAAGAAACCTTTAGCTCCCTGATTTCACTGGTAAGAGACTAATAAGTCATAATTTAATGACTGTACAGCAAGAACATCCAATTTCAGTTTTAACATGGTAACTTACCCACGTGTACATATGGTACCAGTTTTAACATGAACCTCTCAGTAACTCACCCCCGTGTACATATGGTACCAGTTTTAACATGAACCTCTCAGTAACTTACCCCCGTGTACATATGGTACCAGTTTTAACATGAACCTCTCAGTAACTTACCCCCGTGTACATATGATACCAGTTTTAACATGAACCTCTCAGTAACTTACCCCCGCGTACATTGGATACCAGTTTTAACATGAACCTCTCAGTAACTTACCCCCGCGTACATATGATACCAGTTTTAACATGAACCTCTCAGTAACTTACCCCCGCGTACATATGGTACCAGTTTTAACATGAACCTCTCAGTAACTTACCCCCGTGTACATATGGTACCAGTTTTAACACGAACCTTTCAGTAACTTACCCCCGTGTACATATGGTACCAGTTTTAACATGGTAACTTACCCCCGTGTACATATGATACCAGTTTTAACATGAACCTCTCAGTAACTTACCCCCGCGTACATCCGATACCAGTTTTCCCACGGACCTGCCAGTAACTGTTGTGGTCATCTGAGGAATCTACAGCTGTGACTGACTGTAAACGAAACCAAATAAACAATGAGGAAGTCATGACACAGACATGAAGGAATCAATAAAACAAAACAAAGAGATCATATCTTGGTACGTACTGATGAGAAATGCATAGCTGCCCTGTCATCTCAATGAATCATGTACAATACCACAGGGTAAACTACCAGAAATATTGACAAGTATGATACATGTAAGTACGGAAAGCTAGCAATATTCTTTTGAATCATAAAAAAGGTTTGCATATTTCATTTTATAATATTTTGAGTAATACCAGATGATATAAATATAATGCATTAAGTGCAACCAACCTGTTGTCCACTTCCAGAGCCGTACTTGACATCATGGGAATGAAGGCGAACATTGTGATAATTATTCAGTAACTTTAAACTTGATCCACATGTAACATAGTCATAATCAAAACCTAAAAATGCAGACATAACAATGTTAAAAATACTGTACATCAAAAGTGAGTTATGATCTGAAAATTTAAAAGATTCCATGTATCTTTTGGTAAAGAATGAATACCCACTTCCGTTTGGGTTAATTATCATTAACAGTCAATAGATATCCTTATTCACATATATTGTTTCACATAAATAGTGGTTGAAACATGGAATAGTCTTCCGATACATGTTACAAATGCTCAATCAAATGTTCAATTAAAAAAAACTAGTGGATAATCAGTTCTAGGTCAAATGGTTGAGATTATATATCACTGTGCTTTCTAGCTACCCATCAGTGATCCTTATTAAGCTAATATGATACAATAAGTAAAATTGTATATGTATATAATTGAAGTAAATAGTGGCATAATTTACCATTCCATGATTCCTATGGAACTAGTTTATTGTGCATGTATTATCAATGAAACGTATAGTAAATTGAACTACAATGTACTTTATTATGCATTTATGATATACACATTCATATAATTTTTATCCTGGGGCTTAAAACAAGGATATGAATGAAGAATTTCTTATGAATTGTTCTGAATTGAAAATAGAGTAGTTAATGGAACGAATGATAAAGTATCAATACATAAAAACATAAATAATATATTAATGACATCATTTAAGTAAATGTATAGCATTCTGTTATTATTTATATACCATACAATATGTTCTTCTGTAGAATGATATTAATATAAACACAACTAGGGGTAGTCGACTGATATAATGTTATGATTGTCAACACTATATGTACTATGGTATTGTATATGTCTACAATCTGATGTGTCTTGCAATTTGTAACATAAGGAAATAAAAGAATCTGAATCTGAAGGATGCAATATGTGATTTTTGATATTTTATACATTATAATTTGCGAAATTTATATGGATATGGACAGAGAGGCTTTAAGCCTGCGTCCATCACATTCTATTAGTTAGTTACACGTGTATATAGTGGAATGATCCGAGTCAACAGTTCTTAAGAAGAAACTGACCATTACTCCACATATGCAAAACTTTCAATTATAACGACAATAAATACCACATTAGGAAGTTCAATATTCAAGTAGTAATTTCAATAGACACTGCTGAAGTGAATGTGTATATTTGGACTATTAAGGAACTAACTGAAGAAGTTATGCTCATATCTTTTTTACACATCGACACACTTTTCAATCATACTCTCAAACAGCATTATTCCAGTCCAATACCACTGTTAACAATTGGTCAGTTATGAACATAAATTATTGGCATGTATTGATATTTTGACCTTAGTTAAACTCATCTGCTTTCACAGTCGAGACAAACTAATGTCCACATCTCCCTGGAGTGGAGTTACAGGATCCTACACATGAATTATTAAATGTAAACACTTCGTATTTTTTTTCTTATTTACAAAATAAAGTTTGAAAGAATAATGCAGAAAGAATAATCTCGATTAGAGCATGTAATTATGGTGATGTGAACATTCTGTACCTCTTATTCTATCGACAAATAATGTAATAATAAAGAATGAAATCATCTTCGATAAAACTTCAGTTGCCGGCCACGCCATGTTGGATATTTTTTCGAACGTCTCGAATTTTTATATTACACGAGACATATACCGTCCGAGTATTCCGAAGTTACATAGGCGATTTCCAAGCCTCCAAAGTGGAGAGTATGTGACACACGTTCTATCGTCTGATTGGCTGTCAGGAAACAGAGGGCTTTCATGCGTGCTCAGACAGTGACGTTTAGAAACTTCACTTGCCATTGTATCCACTGCACATCAAACTGATAGTACACGATTGGCACCTGAGCCCAGAGACCCATGGTTGTTATTTATTTCTCTGTTTTAGCCACATAACGTAGAATATGAAAATGCAATATGGGGATTATTTTTTTTATTGCACATGCCTTCCGCAAAACACTTATATAAAATGAGCTGTCCTCTTTGTTATTGTCCTATGATTCTACTTTCCAGGTAGGGATTATTAATGCGTGTGTGCTTGTGTATGTCTAGTAAAGTTAGTTTCCCTGCAATCCAAAGTCAACGCTGTAAATGGACCTGTTCTTGTTACCAAGAAATTAAAAAAAAAGGAGTTTAATGTAGGATGGCTATGGATAAAATGACAAGCAAAACTTTTAAAACTTCAATGTCTTATCACGGACGAATTCTCCGTGTTCTGTCAACTGGTATTCCATCCTGAGGATATTCACCTTTAATTAATTAAAGCCCCATACTCCCAAAGAAATATATACAAATGGTTACATTTTGAGTGTATATATACGAGTAATTCCCAAAGATAATAACAGAGTCCGACGGACCAAGTTCTATGCAAATTTGTTCCATAATGCGACGGTTGGGTTATCGGTCAACACAAAAAGGCGGGACGCGGAAAGTGCGGCCCTGCCAAAACGTAGGCAGATCCTTCCAAAAAGAAGCTTCAAAGGGATTGTAGTAGCAAAATTCCAGGATTTCCCTAGGAAAAGAATTGATTCGTCGGAACTTAGCATGAGAAGAAAAAGGAAAAGACTCGAATTCCGATTTTGCCGGTCCGCTGTTTGATTGCTGGTTAGCCTTTTCCACCGATCTGAATTTTATTGATGTTTTGTTGTAAGCATATTGCTATATTTCAAAATTAAGTTTTTGGTTGTATGTTTGTATCTATTGATCATTTATTACCAGAATATTTTGCTAATATGTTCGATATGTAAACAACGGTCGTGTGTCACGGTAGTTTATATGTGCACTGTTTATACGTTGTTTTAGCCTCGTTGTCGGCTCCGTCACAAATTTGAATTAAATGAGTTATTTTTATACACTGACGTCGCAAGGATTCCTTATTCCCCCGGTCAAGCTTCCAGTCCAAGGGTCATTTTAATGGTAGGAGAGCGTGAATGAACTCGTATCCTAGATTGCCATTTATACATGTATGCAACTAGACTTTTAGATTATTAAGTAAATAAATTGCTGCAAGTGTAGCAGGAGTGGAAAATGCACGACCAGACCGGGGATCGAACACGGGACCTCCGAGCACTAGCCGGATGTTTTACTAATTGAGCTACCTGGTCGCCGATGATCGACCCAGTCCAGTTCCGCTACACAAGTAACATTGATCAATCTTTTTTTGATATATTTACACGAATTCGTGACGTCAAAATTACACTTCATTATAGTGACATCACCAAGGTCTTCATATTACTGCACCAATATCATATAAGTACTTTCTATTTTATTTGGTAAGGTTGTTTGGTTATATATAACCTTTCTAACGAAAACATTGTCCGGTACGGGTATGCGCCATTACTGTGAATGTGCAATGATTATATTTTTGTTTCTGTTTGGACTTTAGACTGGCAGAATTACTTAAATATAGCGATGAAAAATGAAATGTTTGAAATATCTTACAGGATTCGAATAAAAAACGATGCATTCCTGTATAATATTGGAGTCCTGTTGAAAATATTGTTTGAGTGCGCAACATAAAATGTGTGTACATAAAATTTCCGTAATCTGAAGGATGCGCGGCCGTAATAGCGGACGTAAAACCCGTTATCAATTAATGAATAAGCTTAAGCTTATTTCTAGATCCCTCACCAATGTACAATTTGCAATGTATATGTACACTTGTATTGAATATAAATAAATACTGTTTAAACTAATTTATAAATAGATTCCGTAATTACGGCGATTTTCTCCTTTTAGAGAGCTTCTAGCAAGCTGAACAAATGCGGTAAGTTCCACAAAGTATGAAATGGAAACAAACTCCAGATCTGTTTTATCACATGACCAATAACGTTTGTAAGCAGCCAAAAAGAGCAGTTAGGTAGTTTGACCACAGACTAAGCTTTAAATATGTGGTTAGGCATTAAAACAAGCTTCACAGTGCTTAATGAGGGGAGGTAACTCTGGAAGTATTATTGGTTGCATGTATTATTGGTAACTCATAAAAACACTTCAGTATCAGAAGGCCAACGGACTTACATTAGTGTTAGTCTGGTTATAATGACATGACGTAAACACCGTATTCAACGTTTATTCAGACAAAATAAATCAGACAATGTAAGATTATTCCCTGTCACGATCTTATGTTTAAGTAATAATTGTTTCCGTAATTGTAATTTCACGGGACTTGAATTTGGCCTTGTATCGTAAACTGATACGGACACCTAACCGCTGACAAGAAAACCGGTCCTGATGGTACACTGTGATCAAGGGGCGTGTTATTGTGTAGGTGTACGTATTGTGTTACACGGTATGTATTATAACCAAGTTAACTTTTCATAAAACATTCATATCCATACAGTTACAACGGTATAATAAATACTTAAACAAATAAGAACACATGCAGCTAGATGTTTGAAATATTCTAAATTCCAGACTTCCAACCGTTACAATTATATGTTTCCCCACCCAAAACCGTAACTGGCGTTTGACACGAAACGGTCATTCCAGACTTTCTCTCGATCGTGTTTCTAATGCATGAAGGTGACATTTTCTCATAAAATTGCTATGTTTTCACTTAAGATTGTTGTGGATCATTTTGAATTTTGTTTGCTTCCTTTTTAAACAATTCATTATTTAGATGTTATACCTAGAAGTGTTTGTAGGCTTTTAAAATTACACGATTCAGTTAAACCATCACGCTCTATGGGCGTAAGAATGGGAGAAATACTTATTGTAGAGTTTCTGTACGTGGGGGACTTCCAACGGGAGTAAGTACGAAATACATTCAACTAGTCACGTGAAAAAATGGATTTTGATGGCATTAACTTTATTGATTTATGAAACCAAAATATACAGTACTATATTGTATGAAGGGAGTTATTGCTGTAGTGCGGGTGTCAAAACAAAGCACGGGGTATTGTGATCTATGAAAGGACAAGTTGTCCGCCATTTAGAGGTTGGTCTCCGCTCCAAAATCAAAATGCATGTAGGTCACGAACTTGTACATGTTAATTCCATACAATTGTATCGAAATTTATTTGAAAGGTTGTATTCATGAACACTGCTCCTAGAACGAATACGGGACACTAACTCTAAACAACTGGTTTGGTTTTCTATTGTAACATCTTAGGTAATTAAAGGACGCTTCCATTGAGAGCGATATGCATGCGTGTAGTGCATGTGTGTGTGTGTGTGTGTGTGTGTATGTGTGTGTTTTGGGAAGCGGCGGTATGTTGGTGTTTGTATCCTCGTGATAGCGCGAATATTATGTCGACCTTACAGTGCTATCCCACTGAAGTATACTGCCGAAGACACCCAGCAGGACACCCTGGCCGGTCACAATTTATACTGACAGCCGGCGAACCAGTCATTCCACTCCCAATATGTATGGTGGCTCGTTAGGGCCAAATATCAAATCTCGCATTCTCGTCCTCTTGACCTTAGGTCGAAAACGCGAGAATGCGAATATGCGACGGCAGCGGAACGAAAACGCGAGAAAACGAAAGAGCGAAAACGCGAGATGCGAAAACTTGACGACGATAATGCATGAGAGATTTATCTGCCGTGTCTCGACCAGGGGACAGAACCTAAGGCCTTCCTCACTGGGGCGAACAGGAAAGGCCAAAGCGAGGCAGTGTGAAGGAACTCAATTCTTACGCCTTACATACAGGGCATGGAACTCTAAACATTGACAGGATCAGTAATACTTACGTCAGGATTGCAAAGGAATCCGAACATGTTTCGATGAAATATATTTGGACTAGTTTCCCCGATATATTGGAATGTTACTAATTAGTAGATACCCTAGTATCTCAATAGGCCTGATTACTTTTTAATAATTTTAATTAATTTTAATAATATCCCTATGAGCATTTTCTTTTGTTGTTGTATTGTTGTTTGTATCTATATTTTGTTCACCTGCCACACACGTACATTGTATAATGCTCCAACGACAAAGGCAGATACATGAAAGCGTTGGGTCCCTGTGTCCCATATTTGGGTAAATAATAGCGATCATGTAAATGTTTATCATATATGGCACAGTCCCAGCAGGATTATCTTTATATCCCGAATGTCCAGATCACTGAGGTGTTTGGTGAAGTGAGACCGAGATGTAGGACAGATTATAATGTTAGGGGTACAACTCACAACCCATGGTACTATACAGAACAATGAATACACTCCTAATGACATTTCTTATCTGTCCTCCATATACACAATTGTAGGTATGTGTTTCTCTGTGCTAATAAGTTAGTGAAGAGAAATAAAATCAAGTTGAAAGTACAAATAATGATAACTGAATTTTTTTTTTAATTAAAAAAAAACGTGTGTCATCCTCTTAGACGGCAAGATCCCTGGTTGAAGAGGGGGCGGGGGCGAAATTCATAAGTTAAGGACCGTGAATGAAACCGAAACGAGGAGTTGGTGTTAGGGTATGGTGTAGTCAGAGTTGGTGTTAGGGTATGATGTAGTCAGAGTTGGTGTTAGGGTATGGTGTAGTCAGAGTTGGTGTTAGGGTATGGTGTAGTCAGAGTTGGTGTTAGGGTATGATGTAGTCAGAGTTGGTGTTAGGGTATGATGTAGTCAGAGTTGGTGTTAGGGTATGGTGTAGTCAGAGTTGGTGTTAGGGTATGGTGTAGTCAGAGTTGGTGTTAGGGTATGATGTAGTCAGAGTTGGTGTTAGGGTATGATGTAGTCAGAGTTGGTGTTAGGGTATGATGTAGTCAGAGTTGGTGTTAGGGTATGGTGTAGTCAGAGTTGGTGTTAGGGTATGGTGTAGTCAGAGTTGGTGTTAGGGTATGGTGTAGTCAGAGTTGGTGTTAGGGTATGATGTAGTCAGAGTTGGTGTTAGGGTATGATGTAGTCAGAGTTGGTGTTAGGGTATGATGTAGTCAGAGTTGGTGTTAGGGTATGATGTAGTCAGAGTTGGTGTTAGGGTATGATGTAGTCAGAGTTGGTGTTAGGGTATGATGTAGTCAGAGTTGGTGTTAGGGTATGATGTAGTCAGAGTTGGTGTTAGGGTATGATGTAGTCAGAGTTGGTGTTAGGT
>NC_047032.1:25929081-26004839 GCF_902652985.1 Pecten maximus
TGTTAGTGCTGAATGGCAGCTCTGTCTGTAGGCTGTTAGTGCTGAATGGCAGCTCTGTCTGTAGGCTGTTAGTGCTGAATGGCAGCTCTGTCTGTAGGCTGTTAATGCTGAATGGCAGCTCTGTCTGTAGGCTGTTAGTGCTGAATGGAAGCTCTGCCTGTAGGCTGTTAATGCTGAATGGCAGCTCTGTCTGTAGGCTGTTAGTGCTGAATGGCAGCTCTGTCTGTAGGCTGTTAGTGCTGAATGGAAGTTCTGCCTGTATGGTCGCCAGGGAGTTGAGAAAGATTTTGGCTGGTTGATAAAGGCCTGATTATTACCACGGATAATAATTTGCAAACCGCTTTGAGATAGATATATTACTGTGATATAGTAGTATAAAAGAACTTCAAAATTATTATTATTGTTATGATCTGCATTTGAAATCTGATTACATATCTGTCTGTTTGTAAAAAGTCCAGTGATGTGTGCCAGGTTCTAAAATGTCACAGAAATAGCCCTCATTCCTGGCATACATCCATATACAATGAGTGAAATTTTGGTAGCTCTTATTTCAGAGTCAAGGTGAGATAGTAATGATATCATTGACAGTTAACTTTGATGGTGGTTACATTGATACAATAATGTGTGATTTGTTACAGACTCTGTGATTGGTGTATTTATCAGAATCTCTGTATTGCAGGCTTTGTGCTGGCAGGATCATCCACATTCCTGCCAAAATTTGCAGAGGTGCAGTTCAGTCTTCCTGCAGCCACGGCTGCCCTATATGTCGGTGAGATACTGTTCTTATATCTTCGTAATTGTTTGTATGGTCACTATTGTGTGTTCTATGTAACATGTAGTAATGCTCTGTTCTCATAGTAACAGTATGCTACTATGTTTTTGTCAGATCTAACACAGAGTAACATTCTGTTCTTGTAGTAATGGTTAGCAATCATCAGATGATGGGCTATTCAACCTCCGTAAACAATTCTTGGCATCACCGTTTCTCAAAAAGAACTCAAATTTCATATGTAGGTCCGCCTTGGTCATTAGTTGTGCATATTACATCTCTGGGATCTCTTGTTTTCAGATGCCTGATGTAACATAAAAAATATTATGTAGTAACACTGTTTCTATGGTTACAATAATTACAACTTCATACCTCAGATCTAGCACATAGTTACACTTTGTTACTATTATAAACATATAAGTTGCTTAAGAACATAATAATATTTAGATCCAATATTTAGTTTTTGGTTTGACAGTCTTTTCTGAGAAAGTTACCAGAATATATTTGAGCTCTACAGACAAATATTTTTGATTAGAGACCAAGGGAGGTAACTGTAATAGTCTAAAAACACTAATTCACGAGATAGTAAATGGTAACATCTGTTGAGATGTTGAGACATTGAGCATTCAACAATATCTTATTTACTTTTGACAAACCAAAAACAGTGATTAAACATTTGAAAAAAAAAACTTTGTATACCATCATTATAATGTTTTTCACTTTTTACAAATTTAGGGGCAGCCATCATCCCTGCTGGTGGATTGAGCACATTCATGGGTGGGTTCATCGTGAAGCGGTTTAACTTGTCTGTACGAGGGATTCTCAAGCTATGTGTAGGTCTCATGATGACAGCCACTGTTCTGGGGCTCTTCCTTCTGATCCATTGCCCGAGTGTACCGTTTGCAGGAGTAAACATTGAGTACGGAGAAGCTAGCTCTTCAGGGTAGGTACTCGCTCTGGTCATACAGCTTCTGATCTGGCTTATTGCTACAAATTGATTTAGAATAAGTTAAAAAAGGTTTTAACAAGCAGCGACATGAAAAGCAGAAACTTGAGATTAACAGCTTTGCTAGTATGTTGTGATTACAGATCTCTTCATGTGGCCTTCAAAGTGAATGAAAGTTTTTTTTAAAGGGTACCATTACCTTACAATCAATTATACTGTAATTTATATTTAATGATACTCTATGCTATATATAAAGATCTATATCACCTACAACAAAAATATATAAGATGCCACCCTGCAGTATAATTTTTTTTATTAACATCAAGAAATTAATGAAACCGTAACAGCATCCTAATAATAATAAAAAGTTACATACAAAATATAGAGTGGAGCATGGTAGAATTTCTTCAGGACGCGATTAATTATTCATCCAATTAAAGATTTATAAGATAATAATTAGACCTAAAACCCTTCGAAGGTGGATATAGCATCAAGAATATAACTTCATAAACAATGTAACTTTTGGTTGGTGAGTTCTTGTTTAATTGATTATAATTTCAAGCTTAAAAAAATATTTTTTAAATGTTTTATTCTGATCAAATTGAATGAAAAATCAGATTATTCCAATATTTTGATTTGAGTAAATCCTATAACAAATGTCATTTGAGATGGTTTTATTAATATCACAACAACTAGAAAATTCCATCTTTTCCATGATTATTGATAACCTTTTTCTGAAAAACAATTTTGAATACAGGTACATCTATAGCAGAGTAATTGAACATTTTCAAGCCTTATTCAAGAATGCAAAAAATAAATAAATAAAGATAGAAATAAAAACGTACTAATAGATATAGAAAGTAGATTCTTTTTAGCTCACCGGTTATGAGTAACCGAGAGCTAATGCTGTCACTCCTGGCGTCGGCGTCCCACCCCAAAACTTTAAAGTTTTTGGGGTCAGTTTTTGGAAAGCTTGTAAGTCCAAAAGTATACACCTCATGCCCTTCTAAATTGGTTTATTCATTCATTAGAGGTCTAGGAGTGATGTTATGGCAAAATCATACAGAAAAAAATTGTGATTTTTTTTTGCATTTTACCATTTTGTGGACTTAACTTTTTTGGCACCAAAACTCACTTTAAAGTTTTGGGGGTTAGTTTTGGAAAGCTAAGTGCACACCCTTCTTATTTGGTTTATAAATCCATTAGAGGTCTAGGAGCGATATTATGTGACATACAATTTCAAAATGACGTGCTTATACATACATAAAAATGAATGCATAGTGTGATTGCTGCCGCCGGTGAGCTTTCGCAATCATTGATTGCACTTGTTTAGGTGCTGTGAAACAGCAACTTTAAGCGGTCATCACCAAATTTCGCTAGAACAAATTCCTTCAGAACTCTCGAGGGAATCAAAATGTCGCTTATTTCAATGATAAATCCCAATGCATTCAGGAAATTGGTTTTCCCAAAAAAACCATGAACAACACACTAGACAATCTTGTCTCCTTCCACGAAGTATTTGTTTGTGATTAAGTAATATGATATTGAAAATCACCTCAAGCTCTTGGGTTAAAAAAAATGGCCATTGGCCGTCGAATACTGTACTGATTTTAATCTTAATCTTTAATCGATAAGTGTAATCTCTTCCTATATAGTACATCAGTACACAGAGATGTACTGTATAAGTCCTGTATTTTGAATTGTTCCACTGTTCTGAGGACAGCAGACCTAGTATGCCGAAACATGTAAACCATTAAACCAGTTGAAGATCTTCCTGCGGATGTTGTCTGGTCATCTTTACTTATTGCATACACCCTTTTTATGTAGAGGACTCGTGTATTCCATGAGGAATCTATGGACGTATAGAACTACCTACACCGGACGTTGGATCTCATTTTCTCTGTAAATTAATATAATGTAGGCCACATTGATTACTTTTTAGGACCAAGTTTCTGGGAAGTTTCCGTTCTGATAGCTGCTACAAGAACTGTAGCTGTACACAAGCAGATAACTACAACCCTGTATGTGGGGTGGATGGAATCACTTTCTACTCGCCGTGCTATGCTGGCTGTTACAACATTGACAAGACAACCTCCCCCTGGGTCAGTAGACTTTTATAACTATCTCCCCTTGGTCAGTAATCCTTATAATTACCTTCCCTTTGATCAGTAATCCTTATAATTACCCCCCCTTGATCAGTTATCCTTATAATTACCTCCCCTTGGTCAGTAATCCTTATAATTACCTCCCCTTGGTCAGTAATTCTTATAACTACCTCCCCTTGGTCAGTAATCCTTGTAATTACCTCCCCTTGGTCAGTGATTCTTACAACTATCTCCCCTTGGTCAGTAATCCTTATAATTACCTCCCCTTGGTCAGTAATCCTTATAATTACCTCCCCTTGGTCAGTAATTCTTATAACTACCTCCCCTTGGTCAGTAATCCTTATAATTACCTCCCCTTGGTCAGTAATCCTTATAATTACCTCCCCTTGGTCAGTAATCCTTATAATTACCTCCCCTTGATCAGTAATTCTTATAACTACCTCCCCTTGGTCAGTAATCCTTATAATTACCTCCCCTTGGTCAGTAATCCTTATAATTACCTCCCCTTGGTCAGTGATTCTTATAACTATCTCCCCTTGGTCAGTAATCCTTATAATAACCTCCCCTTGGTCAGTAATCCTTATAATTACCTCCCCTTGGTCAGTAATCCTTGTAATTACCTCCCCTTGGTCAGTAATCCTTATAATTACCTCCCCTGGGTCAGTGATCCTTATAACTACCTCCCCTTGGTCAGTGACCCTTATAATTACCTCCCCTTGGTCAGTAATCCTTATAATTACCTCCCCTTGGTCAGTAATCCTTATAACTACCTCCCCTTGGTCAGTAATCCTTATAATTACCTCCCCTTGGTCAGTAATCCTTATAATCACCTCCTCCTGGGTTAGAATGTCTTTATAGTTACCTACCCCTGGGTCAGAATATCTTGATAATTATCACCCGCGGGTCAGTTGGTCTTTATATTATATTCACCTGGGTCAGTAGATCTTATCAATTATCTCTCTGTAGGGTCAGTATATCTTTATAATTTACCCCATCCCTTTATTACTCCGCCTTGTTTAAAAGATCATTAAAATTACCCCTTCCCTTGGTGAATCAATTTACTTAATTACCTCTCCCTTGTTCAACATACCTCTATATAGACTATTTACATACCGTGTGTATTGCATTTGCCTTTATGATGTTAGTAAACCAAATTGTTGTTATGAGACTGTATACAGTAACTTACTGTAGTTACCTCCCCTGTGTCAGTAGTTCACTGAAGTCACCTCCCCCTTGACCAGTAATTAGCTGTAGTTACCTCCCCTGTGTCAGTAGTTCACTGAAGTCACCTCCCCCTTGACCAGTAATTAGCTGTAGTTACCTCCCCTCTGTCTGTAGTTCACTGAAGTCACCCCCCCCCCCCCCCCCCGACAAGTAATTCGCTGTAGTTACCTCCCCTCTGTCTGTAGTTCACTGAAGTCACCTCCCCCTTGACAAGTAATTAGCTGTAGTTACCTCCCCTCTGTCTGTAGTTCACTGAATTCACCTCCCCCTTGACAAGTAATTAGCTGTAGTTACCTCCCCTCTGTCTGTAGTTCACTGAAGTCACCTCCCCCTTGACCAGTAATTAGCTGTAGTTACCTCCCCTGTGTCAGTAGTTCACTGAAGTTACCCCTCTTAGCTGTAGTAACCTCTCCCTGGCTCAGAAACTAACTCAATGATTATCTCTCACTTGGTCAGGAGTTCCCTGTTATTACCTCCCTTTGGTAAGTAGTGTTTATACTTTGAAGTGTACATTGTATCCCTTTTGAAGGATAAGAACTTTCTGTAACTTTTCTATATCTGCATTTGCAGTCATACCATAACTGTTCATGTGTGGATGCAGTTGGATCGGCAGAATTTGAGGCGCAGCAGGGAACATGTGAGAGTACCTGTACTCTTCTGTCTCCCTTCCTCATACTCAGCACCATCTTTGTACTCACAAAGTTCATGGTCGCCATACCTGCTCTGACTGCTACACTGAGGTAAATTCATCCAGTTTGAATTAGTTTTTGACTGTTCAATTATTGATGTATTAATTAATGAGTAATTAGATTAAATGAGATATCCAATTTAAGTTCCTGCATTATCTGTTGCCTGTCACTTATGAGTCATGCTATTTCGAAAATTAAAAAACTACTACTCTAGAAGAAGTCAACATATTTTCTTAAATTTTGTATATACATTCCAGGGTCAGCAATTTTTTCAGTCAGTTTTTAAAAGTACTGTTGCAAATATATGTCTAAACACAACATTCATGTGTGTGTCCTCAAATAGTTAGACAGAGTTATGCCCCCTGAGTTACAGTACAGATGGTACAGTGTTTATTTTTTTGTAGATGTGTGCCCCACAAGCAGAGGGCATTTTCTCTTGGTATTCAGTGGACTGTATCCAGATGTCTTGGTATGTTTGTTGTATTATGTTGTATTTATAAATACCGACATGAGTAACAGAGACTTCCTAAAATGAAACGTTTGAAGATTTAACATTTACATTTCAAGTGATACAATTTAGAAAGAATTGTTTATCCAATTATCAGTTTTGTTTTCAAATGTTGAAGAAAGCATTTCTTCCATGATACTCTGAAAGTAGTCAATTTATAAGTTAATCAAATTTGATCTGTAATCATTTTCCAGGATTTATCCCGGGGCCAATCGTGTTTGGAAAACTGATTGATATGGCATGCCTGTTGTGGCAGACCGACTGTGAGAATGAGGGATCATGTTTTTTCTACAACAATGAGAAGATGAGTTATTTAGCAATGGCCATCATGTTGTGTGGGAACGTCATAACAGCGACATTTATATTTCTTTCCTTACGCCTTTACCGCACTACTTCAGCAAAGATTGCGACGGATGAAAGTAAGCCTGCAGACCACAGTTTCAGAGAAGATGATGCGTTTACGCTGTCGGAATGTAAACGAAATTCATTTTTGTCAGGAGAAAATGTGATAGCTGAAGTGAACAGTGAGAATAATTTTTCAGACAACTGTAATAAACTGTCAATGAGCTGTGTCAAAAAATCTGACCTTGACAGTCCAGAGTCGAGGGCAGATAGTCTTGACACCTCAAACAACACACTTACAACATCATTATAGTATTGGTAGATATTAAGTAAGGTGCCTATATATCCTCATATCACTTTCTGTCCAAGACTAGGGATTGTATGAATGATATTGTAAATTAGTGTTAATTTGTCTCTTCAAGATTTGAAAATTATTTGAAATTGATATGAGTTGTAATGTCATACAATGGAAGTAGACCCGGGAGTTTGCTACGACTCTGCCGTGTTTAATGTATGATCATTAATACAGTAAAGCCCCACTTACTCGACCCCACGACCCTGACATGTTTATGTATGATCATTAATACAGTAAAGCCCCACTAACTCGACCTCACGACCCTGACATGTTTATGTATGATCATTAATACAGTAAAGCCCCACTTACTCGACCTCACGACCCTGACATGTTTATGTATGATCATTAATACAGTAAAGCCCCACTAACTCGACCTCACGACCCTAACATGTTACTGTATGATCATTAATACAGTAAAGCCCACTAACTCGACCTCACGACTGACATGTTCATGTATGATCATTAATACAGTAAAGCCCCACTAACTCGACCTCACGACCCTGACATGTTTATGTATGATCATTAATACAGTAAAGCCCCACTTACCCGACCTCACGACCCTGACATGTTAATGTATGATCATTAATACAGTAAAGCCCCACTAACTCGACCTCATGACTCTGACATGTTTATGTATGATCATTAATACAGTAAAGCCCCACTAACTCGACCTCACGACCCTGACATGTTAATGTATGATCATTAATACAGTAAAGCCCCACTTACTCGACCTCACGACTCTGGCATGTTTATGTATGATCATTAATACAGTAAAGCCCCACTAACTCGACCTGACGACCCTGACATGTTTATGTATGATCATTAATACAGTAAAGCCCCTCTAACTCGACCTCACGACTGACATGTTTATGTATGATCATTAATACAGTAAAGCCCCACTAACTCGACCTCACGACCCTGACATGTTTATGTATGCTAACTCGACCTCACGACCCTGACATGTTTATGTATGATCATTAATACAGTAAAGCCCCACTAACTCGACCTCACGACTCTGACATGTTTATGTATGATCATTAATACAGTAAAGCCCCACTAACTCGACCTCACGACCCTAACATGTTTATGTATGATCATTAATACAGTAAAGCCCCACTAACTCGACCTCACGACCCTGACATGTTTATGTATGATCATTAATACAGTAAAGCCCCACTAACTCGACCTCACGACCCTGACATGTTTATGTATGATCATTAATACAGTAAAGACCCACTAACTCGAACACACGACCCTGACATGATCATGTATGATCATTAATACAGTAAAGCCTCTCTTACTCAACCTCACGACTCTGACATGTTTATGTATGATCATTAATACAGTAAAGCCCCACTAACTCGACCTCACGACCCTGACATGTTTATGTATGATCATTAATACAGTAAAGCCCCCTTAATCGACCTCACAACCCTGACATGTTTATGTATGATCATTAATACAGTAAAGCCCCACTAACTCGACCTCATGACTCTGACATGTTAATGTATGATCATTAATACAGTAAAGCCCCACTTACCCGACCTCCAAGGGACCATGGTGAAGGAATACGAGGTTTTCAAGTAATCAGATGTTGGTCCTAGATAGAAGCTAGGCATATACTGATAAGACTCATCTTTACCACAAATATAATATTAACGTAATATATAACACTGTATTGTGAACCTAGGGTTCTAGTTATTAGAGGTTAATTTACAAAGTTATTAGAATGCGGTCAGAACCAAGCAAATAGTTTGACAAAAAGTTGGTATTTAAGTAATGCAGGTTTGATCGAGTCAGTGGGGTTTTACTGTACTATGCTGTGCCTTTAAAAAGAGGCGTTTATTCGAGCAATCTCAGAACTGCCATTGTATAATTGATGATAAGTGGTAGATTCAGTTTGTACATGTTTTAGAAGAATGTCCTTGTGTTCACATCCAATCTAGTCATCAGAAACTACTGATAAATTTTAGGTCAAAACTTTTACACTTACGGATTAAAAATCCAGGCTCAGTTTCATCATTATTCTATAAATATAGAAATTCTTTACATTATTTTTTTCCATAGGAAAGGATTATAGAATTTAATAAGCTCTAAGCAACCAAAATATTACAGTAACTCTATATGTTAGTTTTAAACATAAATTAACTCTATTAAATTAATATGTTTTTGATTTTAAATCAAGCTTTAATATTATCAAATTTTGAAGGGACCATCTATGCTGTAACATGTATATATATATATTTATATGTTTTAACATCAGAGATTAACCAATCTATTTTATGGTATAGGAGTTATATAATTTTTTGAGATAAAGATTTGTGAATATTTGTATGAAATCATATGTGATGTAAAAAGCTGTTTGTAGGATTGAGCTGTGTCCTTTGTGCATGACAAGTTAAATGTTGCTGCTGAGGTGAGCAAAATACTGAACTACTGAGCTGAAGCCAAATGCTAAACACAATGGCTGAGCATAAATGTTTCAGCACAATGGCTGAACACAAATGCTGAGCACAAATGCTGAACACAATAGCTGAACACAAATGCTGAACACAATAGACTAGTTTAACACAAATGCTGAACACAATAGCTGAGAACGAATGTTGGAAACAATAGCTGAGCACAAATACTAGACACAGTAGCAGATCATCAATACTGAGAACAATAGCTTAGAATGAATGTTAAAAAACAATAGCTGAACACACTAGCCAATCACCAGATTGAATATTGAACACATGTTCTCATACAGAAATAATGATAGATACAGTATTTTAGTATACAATACATTGTTCATACACTTTATCAAATTAAAAAAACAAGCATTATAAACATACCTTATGAATCTTGAAAGATTTATTTCAATATATTAAAACATAATGTTGCATAATTCATTTTTCATATAGAAAATGTTAACATGGATTCGGCATAGAAGACATTATATTCATAGTAAAACTGAATACTAAGA
Organism: Pecten maximus; assembly: GCF_902652985.1. Classification (NCBI taxonomy): domain Eukaryota; kingdom Metazoa; phylum Mollusca; class Bivalvia; order Pectinida; family Pectinidae; genus Pecten; species Pecten maximus. The sequence continues at coordinate 25,938,985 of NC_047032.1, forward strand.
TTAGTAAAATATTGTAGTTGAATTTGGACGAGGCTAATACCAGAATTTATCAACTCTGATTAACACTGAGGCTGACAGCCGAAGTAATTATAAAATTTCAAGGGTCAATACACCCCGATGTAAAATTCAAAGTAAACAACTATTTTATTAAATGACTAATTAAGAAAGAACATTGAATATACGTTATGTGGTTTTGTCTTGATTTTTTCACTGTGTGATACAGGAGTTTTAAGAATTACAGGTGTTTTTTTTACCTTTTTCTGTTTTAGCTAATGAAGCAACTGAATTAAAAAGGAATATGTCATGCGTTTTGCACAGTGAACATTGCATTATTTGTATAGTAGATCTGGACCGATCAGATCACAACAAACAATCACATTCACATAACCAAATAAATTGTTTGGAAAATAACAAAATTAATAAAACATACATTCTTAAAAGATAATCATATGTTAAATGTATAGGCACATGTTACTAACAGTAATAACATTTTCATTTTGTAATCTGCATACATGGAACACATTTGTGCATAAGAATCTTACTGTATTTAGTCCAATATTAATAGATTCAGAGATTGAGCTAGCATTGTTACTTTACTTTAATTGACGTTTGGTTGGTTCCCGATTCCCTTGCTTGGATACCACCTGCCTATTACCTTACATTAGAGATAACAGTACAGATATGGCAGGATTTTAAGTCCTAAAGATTTCTGTCAATTTATCATCCTCAAGAAGTTTGAGAAAAAATGGTAGATGGTTCTAAATAAAAGAAATTAAACTTTGAAAATCTCAAGTTTGATTTACTTCTCTTAGTTTGTATAGTACATGTACTTGAGTTACTCTGCATGATAACTATAATCTTACAGAACACTCATATATATTGTATTTTATTCAGTAATTATACAACATTTTATGCATACAGTTTTAGCCTATGTATACTATACATTGATTTTGTTCTGGAAGATTACCACAACAGATTGCCTTACCGGTAGTGAAATACATTATTGATACAAATAATCCAGGCAATATGCTTCATAGAAAACATTTTACATCTTTTTATGTACAGTAAAGTACTAATTTGTGCCACATAAAAATGCAGTCGTCAAAAATAAAAAAGAAAAAAACAGCTTGTGTGTGAGATTTGCTGGAATATTTAATGAGCATGAAAGGTACATTGAATAAATATTTCAATAAAGCTAGAGGGTTAGACATCATTGTAACCCTGAATTAAATATTCTACCAAACCACACTTATGTTTATATATATGTTATTATGTGTTATTGTAATCAAATGTATCTTTCATGTCCATGTCAGTGCCTATTACGTGACTTAGAATAATTAATTTGGTCTGTTCTTTGTCGATGTTAACTACAGTTATATAAAAGGTGCCTTTAAATCTTTTCACCTATACGGGCCCTGATGTCATAATAATTACTGAGTAGAACCTATAGCCCTGATGTCATAATAATTACTGAGTAGAACCTATAGCCCTGATGTCATAATAATTACTGAGTAGAACCTATGGCCCTGATGTCATAATAATTACTGAGTAGAACCTATAGCCCTGATGTCATAATAATTACTGAGTAGAACCTATAGCCCTGATGTCATAATAATTACTGAGTAGAACCTATGGCCCTGATGTCATAATAATTACTGAGTAGAACCTATAGCCCTGATGTCATAATAATTACTGAGTAGAACCTATAGCCCTGATGTCATAATAATTACTGAGTAGAACCTATAGCCCTGATGTCATAATAATTACTGAGTAGAACCTATAGCCCTGATGTCATAATAATTACTGAGTAGAACCTATAGCCCTGATGTCATAATAATTACTGAGTAGAACCTATAGCCCTGATGTCATAATAATTACTGAGTAGAACCTATAGCCCTGATGTCATAATAATTACTGAGTAGAACCTATAGCCCTGATGTCATAATAATTACTGAGTAGAACCTATAGCCCTGATGTCATAATAATTACTGAGTAGAACCTATGGCCCTGATGTCATAATAATTACTGAGTAGAACCTATAGCCCTGATGTCATAATAATTACTGAGTAGAACCTATGGCCCTGATGTCATAATAATTACTGAGTAGAACCTATGGCCCTGATGTCATAATAATTACTGAGTAGAACCTATAGCCCTGATGTCATAATAATTACTGAGTAGAACCTATAGCCCTGATGTCATAATAATTACTGAGTAGAACCGTATGGCCCTGATGTCATAATAATTACTGAGTAGAACCTATAGCCCTGATGTCATAATAATTACTGAGTAGAACCTATGGCCCTGATGTCATAATAATTACTGAGTAGAACCTATGGCCCTGATGTCATAATAATTACTTAGTAGAACCTATGGCCCTGATGTCATAATAATTTTTTAGTAGAACCTATGGTTTGGTTTGTTTGGTTTGTTTTTGTTTAACGTCCTTTTAACAGCCAGGGTCATTTAAGGACGTGCCAGGATTGGAGGTGGAGGAAAGCCGGAGTACCCGGAGAAAAACCACCGGCCTATGGTCAGTACCTGGCAACTGCCCCACGTAGGTTTCGAACTCGCAACCCAGAGGTGGAAGGCTATAGCGTTAAAGTCTCGGGACACCTTAACCACTCGGCCACTGCGGCCCCCCTATGGCCCTGGCCTAATGTCATAATAATTATTGAGTAGAACCGATGGCCCTAATGTCATAATAATTATTGAGTAGAACCTATATGGCCCTGATGTCATAATAATTTTTGGAGTAGTTAAAATTCCATCTGCATTCTTTATTTGTATGATGCTGAACCATAAATATAATATATAATACACTGTTTTGCATATGTAATTATAATACATTGTATCTGTATACTCTAGTTATTATAATACATTGTGTCTGTATATGGTAGTGTAATTAAAATATATTGTATCTGTATACTGTACAGTAATTATAATACATTGTATCTATATTCTACAGTAATTATAATACATTGTGTCTGTATATGGTAGTGTAATTATAATACATTGTATCTGTAAACTGTACAGTAATTATAATACATTGTATCTGTATATGGTACAGTAATTATAATACATTGTATCGATGTATATTGTACAGTAATTATAATATAGTGTATCTATATTCTACAGTAATTATAATATATTGTATCTGTATATGGTACAGTAATTATAATACATTGTTTCTGTATAGGGTACAGTAATAATAATACATTGTATCTGTAAACTGTACAGTAATTATAATACATTGTATCGATGTATATTGTACAGTAATTATAATATATTGTATCTATATTCTACAGTAATTATAATATATTGTATCTGTAAACTGTACAGTAATTATAATACATTGTATCTGTAAACTGTACAGTAATTATAATACATTGTATCGATGTATATTGTACAGTAATTATAATATATTGTATCTATATTCTACAGTAATTATAATATATTGTATCTGTATATGGTACAGTAATTATAATACATTGTTTCTGTATAGGGTACAGTAATAATAATACATTGTATCTGTAAACTGTACAGTAATTATAATACATTGTATCAATGTATATTGTACAGTAATTATAATATATTGTATCTATATTCTACAGTAATTATAATATATTGTATCTATATTCTACAGTAATTATAATACATTGTATCTGTATACTGTACAGTCATTATAATACATTGTATCTGTAAACTGAACAGTAATTATAATACATTGTATCTGTATATTATACAATAAAACATTGTATACATAATGTATACTGTATTGTATTATGATACATTGTGGATACATATAACATAAACTGTTGAAACATACTTAATTATCACAGAATACACCTAATCCGTTAAACATATGGAATGGTTTTAGCTGGTGTTACTTATTATACATTGTTGATATTGAATCTCAGGAAAACTATTGCAGAATCATGTCTCTTTCTTGCAATTATGTTTTCTCTTATTATGACTTATTCTTCAATTTCATTCATATCTCATATTTTATTTTTTGAACAAAGTGATCGATATTGATTTATATGTAAATGATCTATTCAAATAATGTCTTGTAAGTAAAATGATCAAATATGTCCTGTTTGTGAAAGAAGCAAGTAAACGATATATGTGTATATGTACATGTATATAAATAAAATATTTATGGTGATATTGTATAAATATATTCAAGAATGATATGTTATGTTTCAAAATGTGTTTAGTATAAATATATCTTGGTAAAGAGGATCCTGTATAAATGTCTTGTTAAGGATGTATTTAGCAATGTGTCATAATTAAGGAAATATTAGTGTATGTTTAAAAAATGTTCAATATGAAATACTACGATAAAGGTATTGTCAGTATATATGTTATATATCTGATTTTTTTGTATATTCACTTAAATGTGTTGAGATATTTTCAGTATAAAATGTCATGTTTTCAGATTTTCAGTAAAAAATGTCATGTTTAAGAAAATATTTAGTAAAAGAGATTTTTATGTTTAAATACCATATATGTCATGAGATAATAATATTTCAATATGAAATGTTTTGTTTGAGAACGTATTGACTATAAAATGCCATGTTTAAATGGACATTAGTACATGTATCAAATGCCATGTTTAAAGGGATATTCATTATGTCATATCTAAATACATTTCTGTATAAAAATGTCATGTTTAAGGAAATATTTAGTATAAGCATGCCATGCATAAGGAGATTTTGGAGTATAAAATGTCATGTTCAAGGAGATTTTGAGTATACAATGTCATGTTCAAGGAGATTTTGATTATAAAATGTCATATTCAAGGAGATTTTGATTATAAAATGTCATGTTCAAGGAGATTTTGAGTATACAATGTCATGTTCAAGGAGATTTTGATTATAAAATGTCATATTCAAGGAGATTTTGATTATAAAATGTCATGTTCAAGGCAATTTTGAGTATGAATGTCATGTATAGGATTTTCAAATGGATATTAAATGTCATATTCCAGGAAATTTTCAGTTTTAAATGCTATGTTCAAGGAGTTAGTATCAAATGTCATATTTCAGTATTATTTAATTGAAAATGTTAATTGAGGTTTTCAGCATAAAATGTCATATTTTAATACATTAAGAGTATAAACATGTTATGATTAGGGTATTGTTTTAGAACTAAATAGGCAATATACTTTCTACCATGTATCACATATAAACAGATTAGGAGGTTCCTTGTATAAAACAAATTGTTAGTGGAATCATCCAAAACATTATTTTTATGAGTTATCTTCCTGTATAAAATGATTATTTGTGGAGGTCGCCTGTTCAAACCATGTTTGTTTGTTTGTTTTTGTTTAATGTCCTATTAACAGCCAGGGTCATTTAAGGACGTGCCAGGTTTTGGAGGTGGAGGAAAGCCGGAGTACCCGGAGAAAAACCACCGGCCTACGGTCAGTACCTGGCAACTGCCCCACGTAGGTTTCAAACTCGCAACCCAGAGGTGGAGGGCTAGTGTTAAAGTGTCGGGACACCTTAACCACTCGGCCACCGCGGCCCCTGAACCATGTACAACCTACCTGTATATATACTGATCTGTATAAACTGTATTGTTTTCTTGCAAAAATAATGTCAAAAGGTACCATCAAATATACCCTGTTAATATTGGTTTTTAGTAAAAAAAAAAAAAAGCCTTCTGTATTTTAGTCTGAGCTGTATCAAGGATTCTCAGCTGACAAGAATGCCTAGCAAGAAAAATTTCTGTGCCCCCCACTGTGTAGATGGAGGTCATTTTCTATTTAAAATGACAGGTAGGAAAAACCGTTTATAAGTTTAATAACTTGTTGGACTACATTATATTTCTAGCAGCGTTTTCTGTTGATAAAAAGTGTTGAGGAGAAATTCTTAAATTGTTTAAACAAATGCTAAGAAGGAGAAATTCTCTGTTTATACAAATGCTAAAAGGGAGAAAAAACTTCTGTTCATACATATGTTGAGGAGAAATTCTCTGTTGATTAAAAAATTCTCTGTTGATTAAAATGTTGAGAAGGAGAAATTATGTATATATATACAAATGTTGAGAAGAGATTTTTTGTTTATACAGATACAAATGTTGAGGTGAAATCCTTTGTTGATTTTAGTTGAGAAGGAGAAATTTTGTTTATAGAAGGAGAAATTCTCTTTTGATACAAATGTTGAGGAGAAATTCTCTGTTTATACAAATGTAGAAGAGAAATTCTTTGTTGATTAAATGTAAATGTTGAGAAATTCTGTTTATACAAATGTTGAGAAGAGATTTTTTGTTGATACAAATATAGAATGAGTAATTCTCTGTTGATAGGAAGGAGAAATTCTCTGTTGATTTAAATCTTAATAAGGAGTTATTCGCTGTTTATACAAATGTTGCAAAGGAGAGCTTCTCTGTTGATTCAACTGTTGAGGAGAAATTCTCTGTTGGTACACACTTTTCTGTTGAGACAAAATGTTGATAAATTCTCTGTTGATACAAATGAAGAGTAGGAGAGATTCTTGGTTTAATAAATGTTGAGTCGGATAGTTTCTTGTTAATGTAAAATATTTAGTATTGTTAATACAATGGTTGAGGAGAATTTTACTGTTAACATAAATTTTGAGAAGGAGAGAATATCTTACTACAAATGATAAGAAATAGAGATTCTCTGTTTATACAAATTTTAAGTAGGAAATATTTTATTCTGTATGTATTATGTTGAAAAGGAGGGATTTGCAGAACAGTTTCCATAATTTCGACAATCATCAAATGTATTCTGTTGTTTTGGATTCAGTATTAATTGCAAACTAAAACAGTTGTATATCTGGCATTATTTATTAGAGACATCAAATTATGTTTATACATGTTTGTTTGTTGCTATGGAGATGCCCCTCGTTGTACTTGAGATTTGGTTTACTGTAGAGTTATATCCCTTCAGCTTTGTCTGGCATGTCTAACTGTAGACAGTTATCTTGTGGGTTTAATTGTAGACATGTCTTACTTCAGTAATGTTCCCTGGGCACAATTAACCGTTGTTTTATATTCATGTGGATTTGTTTGAACTGTAGATTATATCATGTACATTTAAGTGTCTGTTTTTGGATCAGTAAGAACCTTAAGTATGCTGATTCAAAATACTGGTTATTGACTATAGTCACGAAGAGAAATGTTCTATTGTTCAGGGATTGTTGAATTACTAGATGTACAAAGAAAGATACTGTTTCTATTGTCAAAGTGTTTTGTTACTATGGTTACAGAAAGAGCTGTCGTTTCTATAGTCCAATTTTGTTACTATAGTTACAAGAAGAACTACCATTTGTATTGTAAAGGCTTTGTTACTTATAGTTACAAATATGGAGAGATGTTATTTCGTTTTCCAGGATTTGTTTGGATTGGTTTGGTTTCGTATTGTTGAAGGTTCTATCAACAGGTAATGTCATAAGCATTTGTTACCATAGTTACAAATTAAAGAGATGTCATCGGATTGTCAAGGAGGCTTCAATACCTGATTTACAAAGAGGCATGTCCTTTTTATTATCAATATTTTATCATGATAGATGATGTTACAAAGAGAGATATATACTTAATTATCCAGCCTACGATACCTGCTTATCCAGATTTTATTATGATAGATGACAGACATATATATCTTGTTACTGTGAGAGGAGTCGTTTCTACTGGCTGTTAAATTTCCTTACTGATTTTAGTTTCATGTACAATCGAGATTTGGTGCCATTTTGTGTAATGTCCGGGTTTTGTAAAAGTGATTAGAAGTGCCAAACTTTGAACTTTTGTCTGTGATGTTATAAAGGACAGTACTTAATCATAATGTATGGCAACATCTTAAGATTGGTGAGGTTTATTGTTTACATGTTAATTTGTAGATACACGTTTCATTTTCATGTTTTAAATGTAAATTGTAAGTATAAGTTCTTAAATAATTCATGATAGGTTATCAATGTTAAACAATATCTTATTTGATAAAGATATTTGAGAACGTAACGTATGTATATAGTTAAAATTTATTATGACCACAGTGTACTTATCACTTTAGTATCTTATATGTATTCCCCTTCATATACTTAATCATATATAACCAAACTCTCATAATAAAAAAAAATCTTTTCTACTCAGATTGATTTAAGCCAACAAAACCTTCCAAATCGTCAGTTTGAGATACGTCATTTGAAGATTAAAAAAGCCCTAAATACATCTAAAGCTGTTTTTTACACCCATGCCACCACACTATTACCTTGGTCTTATCAAAAACGTTACATATGTAAAAGCTTGTGCGACAGTTGGCCAAAAGCATTGGTTTCGGAGATGTGTTGGTGAACGAGTTCGTCCGGGGACTCGTATCTGCATGGTCCAAGTCTAAAAGAAACATACTAGATATATGATATTGCACTGATGTTTTAATGCTCATCAGACAATACTCGGGACGTGAAAACATCCATACAAAGATAATAATACTGATTACTGGTGATCCCTAACCATATTTGCACAAAGCAAACTATTTATGATCTCTAATAGAAATTGGTGGAAATCTATGCTGTATGATTTTTTCGCCTGTTTTTCTGTGCCTACTTTTGAGGATTTGACAGCATATTGATGCTAGGTACAACATACAGTGCTGAAAACTCATAACACTTTCTTCTCTGTCTGTGAATGGTTAATTTCTGTCTCCTCTGATGGGTTGATTTGTCTCCTTTGTGTTTGGTTTATGTGTGTTTCCTCTGTCTGTGAATGGTTAATTTGTGTCTCCTCTGATAGGTTGAATTGCGTCTCCTCTGTCTGTGATTGGTTAATTTGTGTCTCCTCTGATAGGTTGAATTGCGTCTCCTCTGTCTGTGATTGGTTAATTTGTGTCTCCTCTGTCTGTGATTGGTTAATTTGTGTCTCCTCTGATAGGTTGAATTGCGTCTCCTCTGTCTGTGATTGGTTTATTTGTGTCTCCTCTGTCTGTGATTGGTTAATTTGTGTCTCCTCTGATAGGTTGAATTGCGTCTCCTCTGTCTGTGATTGGTTAATTTGTGTCTCTTTATTCTATGATCGAATGATTAGTGTCTCCTTTGATTGTGGATGGTAGGTGTGTGTTAGATTATGCTGCATTTGGAGAGAAATTTAAAAACATGTACTTGATATTTTTGACTATATATGTTGGGTATCGTCATTCTGTTATAACGTAAATTGATATTTGCAAATATGGCCGTTTATTCCTAAAATTATATACACAAGAGCATTTTATTTGCATAGAAAGATTTTAGTATTTTTCCAATATAAGTATATGTCGCTTGTTATATCACTAGCCCGATATAGGCATTATAGGACATACTTATCCTCTTGGCTATTCAATAATTATGACAAGTTTGAAAATGTAAATTACTTAGCCTTTTGTAATACTAAAGCAATGCTGCATGTGACTTTGCTTGATCAACTTGGAGCAATGATATGGTTTATATTGTTGCTGTGACATACTTCAGGGTAAATGAAATCATTCTTTTAAGTTATCTACATATTTTAACATATATAAAATCAGAATATATAATCTGCTTTGTCTCGACTCCCAATGAATTAACAATTTATACAGAAAACTATTCCGATAATTTGAGAAAAAGCTGGAACAATTTATACGGAAAACTATTATGATAATTTGAGAAAAAGCTGGAACAATTTATACGGAAAACTATTCTGATAATTTGAGAAAAAGGTGGAAGGGGTATAGTGGAATCAGGTTACTGTCTGTATACATAATATCATTAGCTTATTTTTCAAGACAACACAACCTCTTAATTTACATACGACCTTTTGTGTGAAGATCAACACAATCATAATCAAAACCAAATATAATCATCCCATTCTGAAGTTGCGTACCTGCTACGTGTTATGAATCACCAGGTATTGGTGACTAGTATGGGTTGTCCCACTCGTGAAATCTTTTAAAACAGATTTATTTGATATCTATATTAATTCCGATCGTCTTCGTTTCAGCAATATTTTGTACAGGGATAGTAGTATATGGAGATTATGTTATCATTGTTTTACAGACGTCTCTATAATATTGTATAAACCTCTTAAAACCATTTCGTTATGATTGGTGCGTTGATATCAACAATGTCCACAGTCAGTTGTATGCGTTTTCAATTTCCAAAATTAAAAACGTAAACTAAACGACAGCTGGAAAAGATGTTAATATTTGTACAATTCAGTTAGGAACTCTGCGAATGTGGCTTGGGCCCGCAAGGTCACAAGGTGTTGTCCTCGGGTAATGTTCTGATACCACATACTTCGACAATACCCGATCAGTTCAGGATGAAAGTGTTTCGAGTGGTGTTTTAGGCAAACTTGTATATCATTTCCTTAATTCCTAAATTGTTAGGTTTGACGTTTGACAAATGTTTTATACAACCCAGGGTACTATCTACTTTTATGGGGATTAATGTGTCTACCGGGTCAAACACCTTCATAGATATTTTCATTTCAAATGTACTCTGTGCCTTATAGAGTGTGATTAGGGGACATATCTTGTCTATGACTATGGTTCACTAACCAATGGTTCTTTATAGTGGAAAATTGTAGACCGAAGGTGAAGTTTAAGTTGTCACAGTTTTGTTATAGCATTATATTGAAAGTATTCAGCTAATGAGCAACCTAATTATGTTTTATTTGTTAATATTGTGTCATATTGGTAGTTAGCATCTTATATAATATCACTTATGTTCAGTATTGTCATACGTTTTTAGTATTATGTGATATAGTGTTCAGTTAATGTCATTTCACCATATTTTTTTAATAATCTTACCACAAAACCTTTAATAAATTTACAATAATCTACATTTGTTTTCAGCATCATGGGATCAGATTTTTCTTCCTAGGTTTTATCAAACTGTGAATTTGTAATCTAGGAACAACATTATATACATATTTTGTATTTTTGTAAATATCTTCAAAAAAGTCTCATTATACAATGTCAATTGAAGTCTTACGAGGAAAAAAAACGTTTAGGTAAATCATTTACTGCGACAATCAAATTAATTATCCGTTTCTGTATCTCCGTTTCTCGGAATGGGGCTGTCGTATGACAATTCTGTCATTTGGAAATTATTCAATCACAAAAAAACATTACTAAAAGGTTTGTCAAATACTCCATCATCATCTCATGCTGATTCATGACTATGAACTTTTCCTAAGGATTTTAATATTCATCAGTTAGTGCATTTTGTGTTAACAAATCTGTATCCACAAGTGTATTATATAGTGTTTACTTACATATTTTTTATTTTTTGAACACTTACATTGTATATGTTTACATTAAAGATTCTTCATCTCTGACAAATAGTTATGATTGATTGAAAACAACAACATGCCGTTGTATATTTTATACCAAATATCACAGGTTATATTACCACCCTCTTTGTGATTCATCTTTTATTCAATATATGGTGAAAAAACTAATTGCATCATTAAGAAATTTTATCGACCTCTGTAATTTTTTTTAGCCAAGTTTCGATCTTGTTAGCGATTATTTATAGGACACCGTTAATGTTTTTGTCTTCAATTGGTGTTGAATATATCATTTCATGCATTTTAGGACATACTTAACTCTAGCAGAATGTGAGTAATGGTTTTACAGAGATAACTCAGTTGTCAGTAGTACTTAAACAATGTTTTTAGATAAGTGGTCCAACTTATTAGTACGTATTACTGTTGTAAACCGTAGTTTTTAATTTGTTTGTGAATTATTGGTCTGTTATAACGATGGTATATATATATATTTAAATTCACATTTCCACTCTAAGTGCCTATAACCCACAGGCATCAGCTTATAAAACACTTGTTTCGGTATGAAAATATTTTCTTCTTGAGGTAAGTATTTATATGATTATACTTATACTCCTATATTTCAACCAGTATTTGATATCGGATCCGATATTGTTTGTTATATACGAAATTATATCCACATACACTTGTTTTTGAGATTATGATAAAACAGGTGTCCTTTGTATTTCTGTAGATATTACAAGGTTGAAAATAACCGTACATACTGTACTGTAAGACAGGGTACCATTTCCTTTGCTTTTTAAGTAGCAAACCAGTCAGTTATTCATTCATCACCGCGATTCTTAAGCTTTTAAGTTTTTTCTCTCTAAAAGACAACTGGGCATCGGCTAAATGATTACTAAATCAATGCTTTCATATCTATACCCTCGTAATGAGATTTGGAGTTCTAGTTTCGTGACGGAACTGTCAAATAAACACCAGAAAAGTCTAGTGGGTTTCATTGCTGTAACTCACTAGTATGGATACCAGCATATACTCCCGTTTAATTCATATACATGCATGAGGATGCAGTGTTGTCTTAATTCAATTGTTATTTGTCATTGAGTGGTATATAGTTCTGTCTGATGTAATGATAACATTTCTGTTTTTGTAACCGTCGCTATATTGTTTCATTTCCCCCACTAGAGGTCATTCCCTTGATCTCGTATTTACCGATTTGACGTTCTACTGCTTGAGCAAAAGAAAATGCTCTTTCTTGCCGAGTCGGTAGATATTCATGTAATATTTCTATCGGTTCCAATAATGTTTCTGTCCATAATGTTGAAATATTTCTGACTGTTGTAAATGATTGAATATCTATGTTATTTTGATGTTGGCATAATTCTGTTGGTTTTATGATGAAATGGTCTGTAGACTAATACTTTGTTTTGTTGTTGCAAACAATAAACAATAGCAATTACAATATTTCGTCATTATTATTTTTTTCACGTTCTACAGATGGTGGAAGGCGGTTATGAATTTAAATTTCACAATATTCTCCATTTCTCGCCTTCTAAATACCAAACGTCACCTTCAGTCTTCTTGATATCATTACTATCACTTCCGACGTCACTAAGGTGGCATTGATCCTATTTTATTTTCCTGTTACGCGCATCTAAATGAAACATGTCATAACACAACATTCATCTTTGCATGATGCATTAATCTGAAAAAAAGTTATTAACCGAGAAGGGAAGTCTTATGTTGATATTAGACATTTCTAACATAGCCTCAGACGCGAACTCAGAGACCGACACCGACTATTTGAGGGGTCATCTCAAAATGCTAAAATACCGAATACTATAGGATTATGTCATATTTCGTTCGATCGTGAAAAAATAAATAATAACTAAATCGATAGATACATTTCAACACATAAAGATATTTTTGTGTATTGTATTCACTTTATTTACTTTCACCATACGTGTTATTGTCAATAGAATTTTGAAGACGGCCCGAGGGGTACATGTCCTTGACTCACCTGAGATTCTATGGTGAGCAAGAGGTGCAATACATTATCACTCAACTTTTTATATATTACTGAAAATCATAATAAGATTTGTATGATAACTCATATGGTTCTGATGACCGTTGGCCTTAATGTCCCTATCTTAAATAAATGCACCGTTCCACAGCGTGCCGATTACACGGTAATTTCATTTAATTTCTCGGATGGCATGCTCCACTCTGACTCTGTAACTATTCAAAATGTTGTTAAATTTTCGGCATTTTCGACGCTGCCTATGTTGGGTGAAGTTAATGGATAAACATCACACAAGTATCACACAAGTATCCGGAACATCCATCTCCATGTTTGGACCTACGTTTAGTAAAAAAAATTTAGAATTTGCGTTACATGTGAGAAAATAAAATTAGCATTTATCTCCTGTAATGCGTACCTTACCGTCGGATTATCATGCTCTTGAAGTTAAACGTGTACATTGAAGGTGGTATTAGACAAAGGATGTAAACCATATTCATACGTGCTGTATGGAATCAACTGTATCAGCTCCAACACAACCGAAAACCAACACATAGGTCAAACTTCTGACATTGATCCAACGTTGTATGGCAAGCCGTTTGGGTTTTTACCTATTGAAATGAATATATCTCTATTTAATTAAAGATATCTCTATTTAAAATGAAGATATCTCTATTTAATTAGAGATATCTGTAATTTAAATAAAGATATCTCTATTTAAATAAAGAAATATCTAATTTAAAAACAGATATCTCTATTTCTACTGAAAATAGAGATATCTCCTTTTAAATTACAGATATCTCTATTTCAAATTCAGATATCTCTATTTGAATTACAGATAACTTCAATTGTAATGAGATATCTTTATCTAAAATAGAGATATCTCTATTTGAATTAAATGTATCCCTATTTTAAATAGAGATATCTTTAATTTTGTTTAAATAGAGATGACTTCATTTTAAATACAGATATATCTAATTCAAATACAGATATCACTAATTCAATTAAAGATATCTCTATTCTAAATAGAGATATCTTTAATTGAATTAGAGATATCTGCAATTACTTTGCAATACAGATATCTCTATTTCAAATACAGATATCTCTATTTGAATTTTACACGTGCTTGCTCAGTGCGAAGATTAATATTGAAACACAAAGAAAATAATGATTTCTCCCTAATCCTGATCAGTTTTAACGAAACGCTTGTAATTAAATTTGACTATCCGGATCCCATATGCATGCATGAGAGATGTAGGTCTAAACTGATAAACTTGCTACTTGGAGGGGATTTCTAAAGAACAAAACATGGCAACTGTTCTACGGGAAATAGAGCGATCTGTTGCGGCTATACGCAGTACCATTGAAAGCAGCATACGGTATGCATTTCCCGCCATTTTGCGTCACTACTGCTTTACTTCCGTCATGCGCAAAAGGGAGAATCAAGGGAGCAGTCGTTTTTCCTATTTGATGGTTGCATACAGATATCTCTATTTCATGTCAAACAAAGATAGCTTTAATTCAAATAGAGATATCTGTATTTAAAATAAAGATATCTGTATTTCTACAACAATTAGAGATATCTGTATTTGAAATAGGGATATCTTTAATTGAATTAGAGATATCTGTATTTGAATTAAAGACATCTTTATTTTAAAAACATATATCTTTATTTACGATGAAATGCATATATATCTAATTGAAATAAAGATATCTTTAATTGAATTAGAGATATCTTTAATTGAATTAGATATATCTGTATTTGAATTAGAGATATCTCTATTTGAATTAGAGATATCTCTATTTAAAATACAGATATCTCTAATTAAACACGAAATACAGATATCTCTAATTCAAATACAGATATCTCTAATTCAATTAAAGATATCTCTAATTCAATTAAAGATATCTCTATTTAATTTAAAGATATCTCTATTTGAATTAAAGATATCTTTTATTTTTATATTAATAATAATGTCTTTATTTTGAATACAGATATCTGTATTTAATAGGTAAAAACCCAAACGGCTTGCCATAACGTTGGTCCAGTGTAAGTTTCCCGATATTGCCAACGTATAGCCAACATAAATTATTTAAATCTGATGTTGGCCCAACGATGGGCCAACATGGATTTGTTCATTTTGACGTTGGACCAACGTCGGGCCAGCACGTTGGACCAACGTTGCGCCGATGAGCAACATTACGTTGGCCCAACGTGATTTACCGATGTTGGCCCAACGTAAGCTTGCTGTCTGGGTATCACCATGCAGGCCGTCGAAAACATCACGAATGGCAAAAAATAACAGGTCATATGTGTTCCATGAAATAAAACAATTGTTATGCAGCACGTATATATATAAGCGACCATCTTATTATGTGACGGTAGGCTAATACATTGCTAAAATTAAAAAAACATATTCGCTGTTTGAGCATTTTGAGATGACCCCCCAAACAGTCGGAGTCGGTCTCGGAGTTCGCGTCACAGGCTATGTTAGAAATGTCTATTAGAAAAAGCCGAAAAGAAGATACTAGGAATTTTTTTTTGGGGAAATCAATAGTCAACTTACCTCGTTACCGCCAACGATTATTTTTCGAAGCACACGTCATTAAGAAGTGCGAAAACAATTTTTTAGTGCCAGAGAACTTTCTTTTTTGTTTCGCCAGTTACATGCATAATATTGCGAAGAAAATTCGTAGATGTGAAATCATTTAAATACGTATTTCAACAACATTAACTATGCTTAGCTCAACCAACTTCTGCCATACCATACCATACCATGGAGTCCGTCCGTCCGACAACAGACTTTTTCATAACCGTTGGTTGAAATTTAAAAAAATGACTGGAAACATCTCTTAGGTGGTTGACAATCAAAACTGTACAGATGGACATATTTGACTGGAACGATGGAACTGATCCCCGAAGGGCCTGAGGAGCTTGGCCAAAAGGGAGCATTTTGCATTTTTGCAAATATTTATGTTTTTTTCACCTGCGCCAAATTCTCTTGGATTATACCATGCATTTCGTTGAATTAACTTTTGAAAACTCGTAAATGTGCCATTCCAAGAAATTACTGGATATCTGGTGTTGGAGGTTTGGTAGTCATTCAACTCAAAAGTACTTCTGTAGGGTAAAGGAAGGGAAGTTCGGACACTTCACATTTCTTACGATACACTGTTCACCTCGCTATGTACAGACAACACAAATCGTGTATTTCATAGCCAATAAAATTCCTCAACTGATGATATACATGTCATCTGTGTACTCGGTCTGTAAGGCCAGTTCTGATTGGTCAAAAGTTTACTATTTTGTATACGTCACAAATTTCTGCGAGAACTTTAAATCGAGGTTTTAGAAGCTCTTCGATAGTACGTTACCAAATTCACTTCATCTTCTCCTTTTCAATGGACTTGTCAGCCGACGGAAAGTATCCTTTCTAAAACATGTCGTCTTTAGATCATTATTACATTGTTTAAAAAAAAAAAAATAACACAATATTAAATAAATCGACAAAATAAAGTGTCCGAATATTCCTACCCCCCCCCCCCCCCCCCCCCCCCCTCATAAAACACAAGGCAGGGAAGTTCGGACACCCAGAAACACTATCAAAGTCACCTTGTAGCAATCATCAGCAATGCTGTGTGCGTTGTGTGAGAATTTGCATACCCCACTTAACATAAATTAAACGTACATACATGTACATTCCCGAAATCAGAGCACAATAGGCCTAATGAAATATTCATCGCTGTGTTGTTGATTGTTCAGTTCCGATTTACCTGCAAATTCCTTTGAAGGCACATCATACTAAAGGCACATATGTTGCAAAAAATCCTCAAAATACTGGATATTTTTCCGAAAGTTTTTTTTCTGTTTTATTCTTCGTATCATACATACAGATCTATATCTCGTCTGCGTCGAACGCGTTTTATCAATATCACCTAGGTGTGAATAAACCATGCATGAAGCTGACAGGGGTTCGTTACAAATGATATGATGCATGGGTCGCACATATATATATGCGACCCATATCTCATATAATTTGTAACGAACCCCTGTGCATGAAATCTAACAATGTTGCACATTTTACGGTACTGCTTGTTATGCAACGACTTTCATCGTTCAAATCAGAAAGTTTTATTGGTTCCTTTACAAATGGTAGCTATGTCACTTACACACGAGATTTTTGACAGAAGCAGGGGTAAAAGAAAGATCCACAGAATTAATGAAATTGTACCGACACAAGAACTTCAGAGTATGTTTCAGACCGAATGGTTGTATGACCACCCAAGTGTCTACCGTCTACTTAACAAGATGCTAGAAATTGCAGCCTGGTGCCCATGGGCTGCTGAAGAAATTTGCCGAATAATGACGGGCGACGATTTTAGTATAGGAGATGTACACGCAACCAGAAGCATTGTAGTTTTGGCACATATTCTGACATTGAAAAGCAAATGTTTCTGCAAAATGAATGAAGTAAAAGAGCTTGTAGAGGAAATACAAATGTTCAGCTGTTGAAAAAAAAGTTTTATTGTTAGAAGTATTGTGTGTAAGCCTAGTAAAAACGTTCATCCTGGATTTATTTTAAAGTGTCTTCTTGTAGTAGCTGCCAGGACTTCCCTCCGCAAACAATCAAAGAATTTTGAGAGAGAGAGAGTTCTTTTCTTAAGTCCTTTCTCTCTGTCTCCCTTCCAGTCTCTTTTCTGTCTATCTTTTTGTCTCTTTTTTTCTGTCTATCTATCTCAATGTCATTGCTCTGTCAGTTTTTTTTCTTCTATTTTCTCAACACAATATCTTTTTTCTCTCTCCTATTTTCTCTCTTCTTTCTTCTCTCTATCCCCCTTTCACTCTTTTATCTCTGTCTATCTTTCGCCTCTCACTCTTTTTTCTGTCTGTCTCTTCCCCCTCTCTATCTCATTGTCTGTCTCCCATTTTCTCCACTTCTGGCGCTGTCAGAAGTCAGATGATGCTGTTAAGGGAGGTAGCTATCAGCTACTACAAGTGTTTCTTAACTAGCTTTTTTGTGATCCTTAACACCATACAGTTATGCCGAAAACAGGTCAAAACATTTACAGGAAATACGATCCGTCCGATATGACCAAGGCTATCGATGCTATAAACAACAACAATATGTCGGTACGAAAAGCAGCCAGCCAATTCGGGGTTCATAAATCTTCACTTAGTGACTATGTCACCGGACGAAGCAAGGTTGGTTTGGTTTGGTTTGTTTTGTTTAACGTCCAATTAACAGCTAAGGTCATTTAAGGACGGCCCCCCGTGTGTGCGACATGCATGCGTGTGGTGAGTGCGTATGTGTGTTTTGGGAGGCTGCGGTATGTTCGTGTTAAGTCTCCTTGTGATAGGCCGGAACTTTTGCCGATTTAAAGTGCTACCTCACTGAAGCATACTGCCGAAGACACCCAGCAGCACACCCCACCCGGTCACATTATACTGACAACGGGCTAACCAGTCGTCCCACTCCTTGTATGCTGAGCGCTAAGCAGGAGCAGCAACTACCATTTTTTAAGACTCTGGTATGTCTCGGCTAGGGGACAGAACCCAAAACCTTCCTCACAGCGGCGAACGCTCAACTGAAGGCCAAAAGTGAGGCATTGTCAAGGGAGACATTAGGAAGAAGAAAGTTGTTAAGAAAGAAGAGAAAAGATAAGATCCCAAGTTTAGTCGCCTCTTACGATCATGCAATGGGGGCAGCAGGTACAATTCTTACGCCCTACCTGCAGGGCAGAAAAATTGGAGTGAACTTTGGCAGACCACCAGTAATTCCAGCCGAAGTGGAAACAAAAATGGCAGATATGGCAATGGACTTAGCAGCCAAGGGTTTTGGTATCGGTCGACGCCTGATGATCGCCAGGGCATCAACAGTGTGTAAAGACTTGGATATCAAGACCCCATTCACCAACAACATCCCTGGTAAGTTTTGGTGGATGGGGTTTCGTCGTCGAAATCCACAGGTAGTCTTCGCAAGCCAGAAAAGTTGTCTACAGTCAGATCTAGGATGCTTAACAGAACTACTGTCAGAAATTATATGTTGGATCTGTACCTGTGACGTGTAAGGGGTTCGTTACCAAGTCACGTCTTGGGATTCGAGATATTTATTACATATTACCCTAAGTACAATATATACATATATGTGTTCTGTTATAAGAACGTAACGCCGCCCGGGCGTAAAAAACAATGAGTATGATTGTATCCAGTGGTTGTCTGACCACTACGTAATTATCTATACTACTAACAGGGATTCTGAATGCCGCTACCGCGTTACTAGTAAAACCGCTGCAATACACACTCCGCTAGAGTCTGTGTATATGTTATACCACGCATACAGCACCAGTCTGTCCGACCGCCGTTCTCACTGCTGTCTGCAGCGAGCTCCTGTATGCGCACATATATACACAACAACCCGACCGCTAGCTATACGTCGGTCAGCCTCCCAGAGTTACCTGTACACTGACCTGCCAACAGTGCACTGCCAACAGTCAACTGTCAGGCTAGTACAGTACCGTAACCCTGTCAATCCGCTAACCCCACAGTGTGTTAGTATTCCAGCCTTATTCAGGCCCACACTGTTTCCTATGCATATGGTAATGCTATGCAATTCTATAGTATAACGTTACTAGATCTAGTGTTCCCTGATCTTCACTCGTCGAAATCAGAATCAGAATGGAACCCGAGCAGCTCAGCTCACCTGTATTTATACTAACGAAAGTACCACGTGATAACAGATATCTATGTCTTTTACATGTTTTACTGGGACGTAACGTTGAAGCTTCTGTCGTACGAGGTCTACTTTCGTTTGCCATTTCCCGCCAAAAGACCTACTTTCGCTATCCGTTACATACCCGCTGGCTACTTCCTTACCTCCAACATCGATATGGAATATGGACGAGACTGGCATATGCCTCGAGCACCAGCCATCCAGGGTAATTGCAAGGCAGGGGAATAAAAGTGTTCCGGGAAGGGTGAGGAATTCTAGAGAGAACATTACGTTCCTTCCGTGCGTAAGTGCTGCTGGGGAGCGAATGCCCCCTTTTATAGTTGGTAAGGGGAAAACGCCAAGATCCCTCAGATCCTTTAATGTCCATGAAGGCCCGGAGGGTGCTGTTTGGAAATACCAGGCGAAGGCATGGATGGACGATATACTTGGATTTGGTTTGGTTTATTTTGTTTAACGTCCTATTAACAGCTAAGGTCATTTAAGGACGGCCTCCCGTGCGTGCGACATGCATGCATGTGGCGAGTGCGTATGTGTATTTTGGAAGGCTGCGGTATGTTCGTGTTAAGTCTCCTTGTGATAGGCCGGAACTTTTGCCGATTTATAGTGCTACCTCACTGAAGCATACTGCCGAAGACACCAAGCAGCACACCCCACCCGGTCACATTATACTGACAACGGGCGAACCAGTCGTCCCACTCCTAATATTCTGAGCGCTAAGCAGGAGCAGCAACTACCATTTTTAAAGACTCTGGTATGTCTCGGCTAGGGGACAGCACCCAAAGCCTTCCTCACAGCGGCGAACGCTCAACTAAAGGCCAAAAGTGAGGCATTGTCAAGGGAGACATTAGGAAGAAGAAAGTTTTTAAGAAAGAAGAGAAAAGATAAGATCCCAAATTTAGTCGCCTCTTACGATCATGCAATGTTTGGTTTGGTTTATTTTGTTTAACGTCCTATTAACATCAAAGGTCATTTAAAGACGGCCTCCCGTGCGTGCGACATGCATGCATGTGGTGAGTGCCTATGTGTGTTTTTGGAGGCTGCGGTATGTTCGTGTTAAGTCTCCTTGTGATAGGCCGGAACTTTTGCCGATTTATAGTGCTACCTCACTGAAGCATACTGCCGAAGACACCCAGCAGCACACCCCACCCGGTCACATTATACTGACAACGGGCCAACCAGTCGTCCCACTCAAAATATGCTAAGATCTAAGCCGGAGTAGCAACTACCATTTTTAAAGACTCTGGTATGTCTCGGCTAGGGGACAGAACCCAAAACCTTCCTCACAGCGGCGAACGTTCAACTAAAGGCCAAAAGTGAGGCATTGACAAGGGAGACAATAGGAAGAAGAAAGCTGTTAAGAAAGAAGAGAAAAGATAAGATCCCAAATTTAGTCGCCTCTTACGATCATGCAATGTTTGGTTTGGTTTATTTTGTTTAACGTCCTATTAACATCTAAGGTCATTTAAAGACGGCCTCCCGTGCGTGCGACATGCATGCATGTGGTGAGTGCCTATGTGTGTTTTTGGAGGCTGCGGTATGTTCGTGTTAAGTCTCCTTGTGATAGGCCGGAACTTTTGCCGATTTAAAGTGCTATCTCACTGAAGCATACTGCCGAAGACACCCAGCAGCACACCCCACCCGGTCACATTATACTGACAACGGGCCAACCAGTCGTCCCACTCAAAATATGCTAAGATCTAAGCAGGAGCAGCAACTACCATTTTTAAAGACTCTGGTATGTCTCGGCTAGGGGACAGAACCCAAAACCTTCCTCACAGCGGCGAACGTTCAACTAAAGGCCAAAAGTGAGGCATTGACAAGGGAGACAATAGGAAGAAGAAAGCTGTTAAGAAAGAAGAGAAAAGATAAGATCCCAAATTTAGTCATCTCTTACGATCATGCAATGGGGGCAGCAGGTACAATTCTTACGCCCTACCTACAGGGCAAGATCAACTTGGAGTCCAGTGGTTTGAGGAGGTATTTCTCAGGAATTGCGGAGGAAACCGACCTCAACTCCTCATTCTGGACTCTCACCATTCCCACGAGACACTAGGGTTACTGGAATCTGCCATGAGGAACAACATTCACGTAATGGGCATGCCTCCCCATACCATGCACTACCTTTGCCCCCTGGATTGGGCCTTTCATGAGGGAGTATAACCGGATCTGCACAGAGTACATGAGTGCGAGCCCAAACAATATTGTCAATAAGGAATCTGCTCCAGGTCTCATTAGAGCAGCGTACGAGAAATCCTTTTCTTGAACCAACATTGTTTCAGGCTTTGAATCTACAGGAATCTACCAATGGAATCCAATGGCAATTCCAAAGGATGCCTTTTCACCATCAGCTCCTTTTGATTGTAGACCTGAGGAAGCCCAAAAATCTGATATACATCCGCTGCAATGGGTTCAAAGACGTATTCAGAAAGCCAACAGTGCCAGAGACCCATCCATATCGTCATTGCCATCCACGCGTGCCTCATCGACCACACCTGCCTCCTCAACCACCTGTCTCGTTGATCTCGCCTGTCTTGTCAACCATGCCTGCCTTGCCTTCTATGTCCGACTTGTCAACTACGCCTGCCTTACCATCCATGCCTTCCTCGTCATCCACGCCAGTCTCATCGACCTCCCCTGTCTTGTCAACTACGCCTGCCTCATCATCCACACCAGTCTCGTCGACCTCCCTTGCCTTGTCAACAACGCCTGCCTTCCCATCCATACCTGCCTCATCATCCACGCCAGTCTCGTCATCCATGCCTGCCTCACTACACACACCAGCCTCGTCAACCATACCAGCCTTGCCATCCATGCCAGACTTGTCAACCACGCCTGCCTTCCCATCCATGCCTGCATCCTTCTCGTCTGTATCGATGCCAACTTCCTAGCCATTAGTGCCCTTTCTAATGCCAACTTCATCTCTTGTAGTTCCACTTGGCTCAACATCTACAGAGTGATTTTGTATTGTCGGAAGATTTTGTACCACAAAAATCCTACACAACTCGGATCTTTGAGTCATCCCCTTCTACTGTCACATGTACAGAAGAATCAGAACACGATAAAATGCAGACCAGTGCTGACCCCATGTTATCTGAAAGTATGCTGCTACCATTCTGGCTGGTTTAGTTGATGGCGGGATAGAGTTGCACTCCTCTGTTCCATCAGCAAATGTTTGTGAAATGCCATCCGAAATCACGTGGTCGAAACAATGGAACGAGGAATTAGACAACTTATTTCAAATACCAAGTCCTCTTCCAAAATCTACAACAAAAATAGGAAAGCGATTAACATCGCATAGACTGCTTACCAATCCTGAGATCATCAACATCAAAAGAAAGCAAAAAGAAGTTTGGTTTGGTTTATTTTGTTTAACGTCCTATTAACAGCTAAGGTCATTTAAGGACGGCCTCCCGTGCGTGCGACATGCATGCGTGTGGTGAGTGCGTATGCGTATTTTTGGAGGCTGCGGTATGTTCGTGTTAAGTCTCCTTGTGATAGGCCGGAACTTTTGCCGATTTATAGTGTTACCTCACTGAAGCATACTGCCGAAGACACCCAGCAGCACACCCACCCGGTCACATTATACTGACAACAGGCGAACCAGTCGTCCCACTCCTAATATGCTGAGCGCTAAGTAGGAGTAGCAACTACCATTTTTAAAGACTCTGGTATGTCTCGGCCAGGGGACGGAATCCAAAGCCTTCCTCACAGGGGCGAACGCTCAACTGAAGACCAAAAGTGAGGCTCTGTCAAGGGAGACATGAGGAAGAAGAAAGTTGTTCAGAAAGAAGAGAAAACATAAGATCCCAAATTTAGTCGCCTCTTACGATCATGCAATGGGGGCATTTTGAAGAGTTCATTTTATTAAATATCGTCCTAATAAAAAACGAAGTATATATTCAAATGGGAATTGTTATTTTTGCGGTCATCAATGCGTTATATTTCAATCAGATTAAAGGAGATCGACATCGTAAATTGATTGCACTGAAAGCAGTAAATAAACTGTAGGTCTACATAATTATTATGTATTACTCAGAAATTGACTTGTTCGAGTTCCGAATTGACATTTGAATGAAAACAGGAACCAACACAGTCAGTAGTTTTTTGGACTTAACATTAACTTTTCTTCTGTATACTGATTGCAGTCAAAATATTGTAGAAAGCCTAGTATATGTTTTTTTTATGATTTATATGTACGTTCTGGATTGAGAAATCATCCGATTGATTTCAGTCAACATTAATAGCATCGTCACCAGCGAGTCAGCAGAGCAGTTAATATCCAATAGGGAGAGATCGTGGTAGAAAAGGAAGAGGGCGAGCAGGAAGATGTAGAGGAAGGAGAGGAGGTACTCGTGCTGACAGTGCTGTGGATGCCCTTCAAGGAATCGGTCGTTAAGGGTTTGTATTGGTTTTCCATTACGAGTAAGTCAGTAAGTATAAACAGTACGGTAATATTACATGTATAACCTCTGGCCATCCTGCAGTGAAAGTTACAATTTGGTTTCTGATATAGTGTTTATAAAACTTTGAGTTTAAAGTATATGATGTGTGAATCTAAAAAAAGCCAATATTTACTTACTTAATATGTAGACAAGAGCAAATGAAATGGACGAGGCAGATGCCAGGTTACTCCTTCTGCGAGTAGTTGAAAGGCATCCATCTATGGTGTTTGACCTGGTGTAAGATGTAGGAGCTGGAAGTGGAGGATATCGCCCACCTGCCGGGATGAATTCGTCTCCTTGGTGCTCCTGTGGGAACTGCTGGGAAATGCCGACAGTAAGATATAAATTGTCCTGTCAATACAAATTTCCAGGTATCAAGTTACTTATTTGTTTGTTTTAATGCAATATAAGGTCCTTGACTAGATCATGAATACTTTGGTTTGGTTTGGTTCATTTAATTTAACGTCCTATTAACAGCTAAGGTCATTATGAATACATGTACATGTACATACAAATCAGTGTTATTAAAAATGGAATCTAGTGAAAAATATCTTTTTGTTATTTTACATCGGATCTTGATGTGTTAAAAGAAGCTGTGTTGATATTGGCACGGTTGTGTTCGACCTGTGATATAATTGAAGTATTTTTTTCCCCGATTTTGGTGCTACCTCACTGAAGCTCGCTGCCGAAGACACCCAGTAGCAAACTCCACCCGGTCACATTATACTGACAACGGGCCAAGCAGCCGTCCCACTCCAAATATGCTGAGCGCTAAGCAGGAGCAGCAACTACCATTTTTAAAGACTCTGGTATGTCTCGGCCAGGGGACAGAACCCAAAGCCTTCCTCACAGGGGCGAACGCTCAACTGAAGACCAAAAGTGAGGCATTGTCAAGGGAGACATTAGGAAGATGAAAGCCGTTAAGAAAGAAGAGAAAAGATAAGACCCCAAATTTAGTCGCCTCTTACGATCATGCAATGGGGGCAGCAGGTACAATTCTTACGCCCTACCTGCAGGACAGTTCACATTAAAGACACAAGACAACAAGCTACACATAAACCTCACACAAGTACTTGTTTCTGAACAAACTCCTGACAATTATCACCTACCCAATATAGAGAAGTTACTATATAAGCGAACAAAAAAAAGTTTCCCTACTACCGATCTTCAAAGTCGAAAATACTACACAAGTAATGAAGAATAGAAAGCAATCTGTTCCCATTGACCGGAAGGTTTCAGACACCGTAATTGTAACCGCTGGCGTCCTACAAGGTAATGTTCTTTGTCCCATCTTATTTCTGATCTATATCAATGACCTTGTTGAATTTATGAAATATAGTACACTGCGTCTGTTCGCTGATGATAGCATAATATATAGAAATATTAAAACGACTGATGATGTTTCAAAACTCAAATCTGATCTTGGTGCTGCTGCAGTCTGGGACCAGGACTGGCTCATGTCATTTCATCCCGACAAGTGTTATATCCTCCAAGTCTCTAACCATACGTCAGCACTTCATGGTCACACTTTAGAAATGACATTTTCTGTCAAATACCTCGGTATCACTATCCAGTCTTATTTTAAGTGGGATAAACACGTAAATTCAACAACCTCTAAAGCGATTTAGTCACTTGGCTTCTTGCGCTGCAATCTTAAAAAGTCTACTCTCAAGATATCAAAAACCATACCTACAAGACTTTTCTTCGACCGAAATCAAGTGTTTGTGACGAGGATTCTCACATTTTTTCACAGTAATTATCAATTAAATAATGAATAAACGTCGAGCGGCCAGATGTGTGTGTGTAGTAACTAGAACTGTAAGCCGATGGCTGACTAATACCTCCGCTCCCCCTCCCTGTTATTAGCAAAGTACAATTTTATAGTATTTAAATTTTTTACAAATTTAAAATTCATTTTGGATGAATATTAAATCGGCAAAACGACTCGGGGGTTACAGTTCTTTATCGGAAAACCTATTTATGAAGACCTGTTACCATAGCAACTATATTTCTGAGAATAAAAATTGTATGCACATATACACATAGCCCTTTATATTTGTGTTAAGTTTCGAATTACCAGTTAAGAAATTGTCGGACAAGGAACACCTGTTAATGAAAATATGAATTCCCTATATAAACTATAGCAAAGTTTACCATCTCCCTAGGGGCAAACGTGAGACCCCAGGGTCATGAAATTCACAATTTAAGTAAAACACCATGAAACACTTCCTTCTATGAAAAGTATTTGATTCTATTTTATATATATAGGTATTGAGAATAAGATTTTTAAAATTTCAGTCGATTTGACCCTTTTTAGCCCCGCCCATCAGCCCCTGGGGGTCAGTCAGGGCCAACATATGCATACCATCAAACTGTTATCCCATGCTGATAATGTTGACCAGGTTAGAATGAGTTCCAATACAAATCCAACAAATAATAGTCAAAAATGTTATTTCCCTATATAAACTATAGTAAAGTTTACCCTCTCCCCAGGGGCAAACGTGAGACCCCAAGGGTCATGAAATTCAAAATTTAAGTAAAACACCATGAAACCCTTCCTTCTATGAAAAGTATTTGATTCTATCTTATATAGGTATTGAGAAGATTTTTGAAATTTCAGTCAATTTGACCCTTTTTAGCCCCGCCCATCAGCCCCTGGGGGTCAGTCAGGGCCAATATATGCAAACCATCAAACTGTTCTCCCATGCTGTTAATGTTGACCAGATAAGAATGAGTTCCAATACAAATCCAACAAATAATACTCAAAAAATGTGATTTCCCTATATAAACTATTGTAAAGTTTACCCCCTCCCCAGGGGCAAACATGAGACCCCAGGGTCATGAAATTCACAATTTTGGTAAAGCACCATAAGACCCTTCCATCTATGAAGAATGTTTGACTCCACCATATCTGAGAGTAGAGAAGAAGATTTTTGAAGTTTTAGTCAATTTGACCCATTTTGGCCCCACCCCTCAGGCCCCTGGGGGGTGGGGACCATATAATTCACAATTTTGGTTGACCTTCAGCCATAGTAACTTTCTGCCAAATTTCATTGAATTTGGTTAAACGGTTTTGGAGAAGAAGTCGAAAATGTAAAAAGTTTACGGACGCACGACGCACGACGACGGACAAAAGGGGATTAGAATAGGTCACTTGAGACTTCGTCTCAGGTGACCTAAAAAGGTAATAGATGAAGAGGGGGAGGGGGCGAAACCAGAAAAGCCACGGAAAACGCGAGTGTTTAACAAGAACTGGCTATCTCTGTTCTCATGGTCAGTGCACGACGACAAAAGTAATTTCATGTATTGATGTGTACAGAAAACGGAAAAACAAACGGCATGACAAAGGATGCTCAATGTACAAATTTTCAGAAATCAACACTGGATCGTCATGTCACACACCCTGATCATAAATTACTTCTCCATGCTCCTGTCAGCCGTGACAATATGAGATTATTTCAAGAAAAGCAATCATCAAAACGCGACAAAGCCGCCCTGGCTATTATCAAAACTGTGCATTGGCTTGCAATAGAAAACATCCCTCTAATCAAATTCAGATGCCTTGTGCACTTTGTTCAAGATCTCCATGTTGAAGATACTGAACTTTTAACATCAGGATAACTCAATTATGATTCCCCCACCACCGCCAACGATATTTTAGAATCTATGTCAATACATTTAGAGCAAGAGTTGAAAGAAACAAGAGGCCCAGGGGCCTTAACGGTCATCTGACTCTAAATTAAAGACTCTTATACTATTGTAGTATGCATTCTCTGTAGCAGGTTTAGTGGCACTGTTGGCCATGGTGCCCATCTTAGATTTCTGACTGACCCAATGGCCAGAACCATCTCAGGATCATTTCTGGAAAGTTAGAGCTGAATCCCACTGGCGGAATTTGATAAGAAGTTTTAAATAGGTGTTGTTAAGGAAGAACCTTGATTGTGCAATCATGTTACAAAATGGCCGCTGTGGCTGCCATGTCAAAGTTTTTACGAGGCTGAAAAATAACAACACTTTGTTGACTCTCTTTCCTTAACATCCTCACCAATTTCCAGCTCAATGGCACCAGTACAAAGTGGAACTGGAGAAGAAGTTGAAAATGTGTTTTTCAAGATGGCTGCCATCTTGGATTTCTGACTGACCCGATAAATAACAACACTTGGTCAGGATCATCTCAGAATCATTTCTGGTAAGTTAGAACTGAATCCCACTGGTGGAGTTTGAAAAGAAGTTTGAAATAGGTGTTGTTCAGGAAAACCATGATTGCGCAATCATGTTACAAAATGACCGCCATGACTGCCATGTCAACGTTTTTACGAAGCCAAAAAATAACAACACTTTGTTGGCTCTCCTTCCTTAACATCCGCACCAATTTCCAGCTCACTCAACCAGTGGAACTGGAGAAGAAGTTTAAAATGTGTTTTTCAAGATGGTTGCCATGGCGGCCATCTTGGATTTCTGACCTACTTGAAAAATAACAACACTTGGTGAGGACCATCTCAGGATCATTTCTGGTAAGTAAGAGCTCAATCCCACAGGTGGAATTTGAGAAGAAGTTTTAAATAGGTGTTGTTTAGAAGAACCATGATTGCGCAATCATTTTCCAAAATGGCTGCCGTGGCTGCCACGTCAAAGTTTTACGAGGCCGAAAAATAACAACACTTTATTGGCTCTCCTTCCTTAACATCCTCACCAATTTCCAGCTCAATCGCACCAGTGGAACTGGAGAAGAAGTTTAAAATGTGTTTTTCAAGATGGTTGCCATGGTGGCCATCTTGGATTTCTGACCTACTTGAAAAATAACAACACTTGGTCAGAACCATCTCAGGATCATTTCTGGTAAGTTAGAGCTGAATCCCACTGATAGAATTTGAGAAGTTTGAAATAGGTTTTGTTCAGAAGAACCATGATTGCGCAATCATGTTACAAAATGGCTGCCGTGGCTGCCATGTCAAAGTTGTTACGAAGCCGAAAAATAACAACACTTTATTGGCTCTCCTTCCTTAACAACCTCACCAATTTCCAGCTCAATTGCACCAGTGGAACTGGAGAAGAAGTTTAAAATATGTTTTTCAAGATGGTTGCCATGGCGGCCATCTTGGATTTCTGACCTACTTGAAAAATAACAACACTTGGTCAGAACCATCTCAGGATCATTTCTGGTAAGTTAGAGCTGAATCCCACTGATAGAATTTGAGAAGTTTGAAATAGGTTTTGTTCAGAAGAACCATGATTGCGCAATCATGTTACAAAATGGCTGCCGTGGCTGCCATGTCAAAGTTGTTACGAAGCCGAAAAATAACAACACTTTATTGGCTCTCCTTCCTTAACAACCTCACCAATTTCCAGCTCAATTGCACCAGTGGAACTGGAGAAGAAGTTTAAAATATGTTTTTCAAGATGGTTGCCATGGCGGCCATCTTGGATTTCTGACCGACCCGAAAAATAACAACACTTGGTCAGGACCATCCCAAGATCATTTCAGGCAAGTTTCAGCTCAATCTCACCGGTGGAACTTGAGAGGAAGTTTTAAATGTGTTTTCAAAATGGCGGCTGTGGTGGCCATCTTGGATTTCAGACTGACCCGAAAAATAACAACACTTGGTCAGGACCATCCCAGCATCATTTCAGGCAAGTTTCAGCTCAATCCCACTGTTGGAACTAGAGAAGTTTGAAATGTGAAAAGTTTACGCACGGCGCACGACGACGGACGAAACATGATGACTATGCGTCATCCTGACCCTTCGGGTCAGATTACCTAAAAATGAACAGGTCTCCTTTCGTAACAGTACTTGCTGACGAAAGCACCGACATCTCAAATCATAAAAGACTCGTAGTATATTGCCAAATCATAGACTCCGACATGAAACCGTCAACATGTTTTGTGTCAAATGTGGAATGCAATGACACCACAGGAGTAGGTATTGCCACAGCAATCATATCGGAATTTGGAAAGAGGGGCGTGGAACCATCCAAGATCATGAGCATGGGTTCCGATGGCGCTTCGGTCATGACAGGAAAGACAAATGGTAAGCATTAGCGATGACATTAATTCCAATAAATTAAAATCACAAAGATCTATTAAAAAACATGTTCATAAAGTAACATGAAATTTGAAGTACATTTGTACTTAATTTTTAAATAATTAACAAACACTTTTTAAATAATTAACAAACACGTCAAAGTTATGCTTTTATTAGCTGGAACAATAATTCTAAAATTTACATGATAGATTATCATTATTAATATTTGTAAAATATGCACAATTATGTATTTTGATTATATATATATAATATTGTCAACGCAAATTTACTTTCTGGTACTTTTAGGCGCTGTTGCAATTATCAAACGTGGGAATCCACACTGTGTGAATGTCCATTGCGTTGCCCATAAATTGGCACTTAACACCTCCCAGGCTGCTGCAAAAAATCCTGTGCTGAAGGCCCATCAACAAATCTTGACAGATTTGTATTACTACTTTAAAGGGGTAGTAAAAGAGAAGCCCGTCTCCATGATATACAGAAAGTTTTGGATGAACCCGTGATAACTGTGAAGGAGCTCCACTCTGTCCGATGGTTGTCATATTTCGAGGCACTGACCAACGTGTACCGCTCCCTTGACATCCTTTTGTCATACCTTTCTGATATTGTCCCATCTGCTGACCCCAAAGCAGCAGGGTTAAGAACGAAGGTAAATTAATTATTATTAGTCACTTAAAAAAATATCTATTATGAAAAGTGTATTGAATTAGAAAAATCACATCAACTTGAATTTCTTTGTTATTCAGTACTTGTTAAAAATAAAGCAAATCAAAGTTATTAAAAAATAGATAAATAAATAAAATAAGGACATAATTATCATAAACAAGATATATAGACAATAGTTTTTGGAATAAACAAAAGATTGCAATTTAAACTCATTTCAGATTGGATGCGAGAAGTTCATATCAATTTGCTATATGATGATGGATGCAATGGCACCTGTAACTGTTCTCTCCCAGTTCTTTCAGACAGAGAATGTTGATGTGGCTTTACAGTATGTATTTTTGTAATGGCAATGGCATTTTCTTTGAAAAAAATTTAGTTATCAATGAAAACGAAGACTTTGTTGATGATAACCCGTAAAAAGGGTTTCTAAAGTTACCCATATTTCTTGGTGAATAGGCAACGTGATCTTGTAGAGTAGAATGGAGTAAGGAAGAAGATAATAAGGTATTTGATGATTATGCATTTTATGAAAGACATGCAGCTTAATTCACCAATTAATATCATTATCAATAATAGTTTTCTTAGTGTCCTGGGAAGAACGACTCATGACCAATTCAATATTTCTTTAATTTAACAGAGCATAAATGGTATTTTCAGGTGAAGTTGAACCTTTGTTTAACAGACCTTGCCAAGGTTAAGTCATTAGACACACTCCATCTAAAGCTACTAAACAAGAGCTCCAGCCTTGATTATACAAGGAGCACCACATACACAAGAGTGCCCCATTCAACCTTCAAAAGCTGACCGATGAGTTTATCAATGCTTTAGAGGCCAATATTAAGGCCAGGTAATAAACAATTTTAAGTTAAACTTAATGATTAAAATACAAATTGAAAACAAACATTGCTAATTTTAAATAACTGTTTGTAATTCCTTTCTCAGGTTCCCTGATGACTTCATAACAGCATTTTGAATCCTGTGTATGAGGCCCATAAGTTTCCTTTCCACAAAAGCTGGGGAGGAGTACGGCAATAAGGAGGTGGAGAAACTCTGACAATAAAAACAACACCTCCGTTAATAAATGAGGCAGATACTAAGTCTGAATGGACGTTGCTGAAAAGGGTAGTCCTTGCCGAGCAGTACCCTCGTGACTCGATGCAAATTCTCTGGGGGCTTATCAACAAGTTCCACGGAAAAGAATTCCCCATGTTATTGTTTTGGCGCAGTTGGCCCTCACTCTTGCCATTCACACAGCTGGTTGCGAGAGGGGGTTCTCCGTACAAAACCAGACGCTGACTCCCTCTCGCAATCGACTTAATATAGATAAGCAAGACATGCTGATGCGAGTAAGACTCGGGCCATCAAGACAAGATTACAACTTTGAGGCAACATTGCAGCATTGGAAAGCGGGCAAAGAGAGGCGGTTATACAAGCTGAAGGCCTTAAAGTAGACTAGTGAAATGCCAAGTACATCATACCATTCATGTACTTGTTACTGAATATTAAGAAAATAAATAATACTTGTTGTTATTTTAGTTTGTACTGTCTTTTATAATGAGTGTATGGTGTAACCAGGATGTTTTAGGCTGGGTAGGGATGAGGTGTAGAAGCCATACAGTATTAATTTTTGTGATGATATAATTAAATAAGAGGCCCAGAGGGCCTGTATCGCTCACCTGGATTTCATGAGATATGAAACAAGAATGATGATTAAGTATATTTGTCACTGGTATTGCTATGTTAATACATCATAGGCATTTTATATGGGTATGTGAGTTTTTTATGCCAAAAATGCATTAATCCATGAAATGAAATTGACTTTTGGCGCAACCCCAGATGCTGCCACAAACCCCAAAATTTGTACAATTTTGAATCCCCACCCCATGACCATGCTACCATACAAATGTAAGAGATATCCATTGCTTAGTTTCAGAGAAGAAGTTGTTTATATCAATTCTGCCAAAATGACCCCTTTTGGCCCCGCCTCTTAGCTCCCCGGGGGTCAGCTCTGTCATTTATACAGTTTTGAATCCCTACCCCGGGGGTTGTACCAGGCAAATATGAGATATCCATAGCTTAGTTTCAGAGAAGAAGTTGTTAAATCAATTTAGCCAAATTGACCCTTTTGGCCCCGCCCCTCAGGCCCCAGGTCGGTCGGCCCCACCATTTGTACAATTTTGAATCCTGGCCCCAAAGGGATGCTCAGTCAAATATGAGCAATATCTATTGTTTGGTTTCAGAGGAGAAATTGTTCATATCAATTTAGCCAAATTGACCCCTTATGGCCCCGCCCCTCAGCACCCAGGGAGGTCGGCCCCACCATTTGTACAATTTTGAATTCTGACCCCAAAGGGATGCTCACAGTCAAATACGAGCAATATCTATTGCTGGATTTCGGAGGAGAACTTGTTCATATCAATTTAGCCAAATTGACCCCTCTTGGCCCCGCCACTCAGGCCCTCGTGGGGTCAGCCTCACCATTTGTACAATTTTGAATCCCCACCCCATAGTGATGCTTCCAGGCAAATATGAGCAATATCCATTGCTCGGTTTCAGAGGAGAAGTCATTTATATCAATATAGCCCAATTGACTACATTAGACCCCGCCCCTCAGGCTCCTGGGGGGTCAGCCCAGTCATTTGTACAATTTTGAATCCCCACTCAATAGTGATGGTACCAGGCAAATATGAGCAATATACATTGCTCAGTTTCAGAGAAGTCGTTTATATCAATATAGCCCAATTGACCACATTTGGCCCCGCCCCTCAAGCTCCCAGGGGGTCAGCCCCATCATTTGTACAATTTTGAATTCCCACCCCATAGTGATGCTACCAGGCAAATATGAGTGATATCCATTGCTTGGTTTCAGAGAAGAAGTCGTTGATATAAATGTAGGTATATTGACCCATTTTTGCCCTGCCCTCAGGCCCCCAGGGGGTCAGCCCCACCATTTGTACAATTGTGAATCCTCACCCCATAGTGATGCTACCAGGCAAATAGGAGCAATATCCTTTGCTTGGTTTCGGAGAAGTCGTTTATATTAATATAGCCAAATTGACCCCTTTTGGCCCCGCCCCTAAGACCCTTGGAGGGTCAGCCCCACCATTTGTACAATTTTTAGTCCACACCCCATAGGGATGCTTCTGACAAAATTTCATAAAACTCTGATCAGTGGTTATGAAGAAGAAGTCAATTGTTGACGGACGGACGGACGACGGACGCAACGGTATGGCATAAGCTCACCTTGGTCCTTCGGACCAGGTGAGCTAAAAAAGAAAATTTCTGACAATGTCAAAAGTATGAATTGTTACTTGAAATATGCTCAGAATGCAGGATTTTGCATCTACATTCTCATTTTTTTCTGGGGGAGACCCCCAGGCCCCCCTACCAGCACCCTACATTCAAAACTTGTGGGTCCCATGGACCCACAACCATAAATCCTAGATTTATCACTGGCCCATAATGCTCCAAACCGAATTTCATCAAAATCGTCAGGCGTTCAGGACTTTGGTTTGGTTTTATTGGTTTAACGTCCTATTAACAGCTAAGGTCATATTAAGGACGGCCTCTCGTGCGTGCGGTGAGTGCGTATGTGTTTTGGGAGGCTGCACACGGGAGGCCAAGTGTATACAAGTACACTTCATACGTTTATATATATGAAACAGTATAAGTACGACATGAAATCAACAACGCTTATTCTATATATAAAAAAGGCATGAAAATGGAAGAAAATTTATTACTTGCGCTCTGTCTGCCTCAAACTCACAGTCTACGGTTCCAAATCGCATACACAAATTCGATCTGGCTACCGGTGATTGGGAGCTCGAGGCCCGGACGGGGCAGAGTAACACAAATAACCTAACCTGGACACGGCAAGGCTTTCTACTGTGTGAAGATAAATATAACAATTAAACACATGCTAGACTGTATTTATTAGGGCTTTTCACCAAATGATGAAAAGACCTATTGTTTTTGTTCTGTTTCTTCTTATTATTATTCTACACTTTATTTTGTCCACACAACTGCGCCAAAACGATAAGAGTTAGGATAATGGCATTTCTCTTACATTAGATACAGTAGCATATGTCAAAGGGGTGTAGTCATCTATTATTAAGTAGGTCAAAAATCCAATATGGCCGCCATGACGTCATACCTAAAATGTTTAAAATAGCCATAACTTGAGAACTGTTGAATCTATATGATTCATGCAATTATATTATTTGTAGAATATTTTACGGGCTAACTTTTTGCCATGCCATGTTAATACAAAATATGCCTAATTAAAAAGCTAAGGGGTCACGTTCATCTATTTTTAGAACTTTTTCATTTTTGAAGATTTTTGAAAAATTCTTTCTTACAATGATGCAGTAAATCATTCTGATGATTTTGATGTCTTTAGGTTTTTGGTAATGTTTGCCGTTAAGGCGGTACGCCATTTTTTGAATATTTCTATTGTTCTTTTTTGTATCAAGACCATTCCCATTTTAAGTTTCTTCTCAAATTCCACCAGTGCGATTCAGCACAAACTTTGACAAAAAGACAATGAGATGGTACTGACCAAGTTTTGATTTCATGGAGTCGGTCCGAAATCCAATATGGCCGCCATGTATTAACAAGGTTAAAATGCCCATAATTCAAAAAGTATTCATTTTACAGGGGTCATGTAATGATGTTATTTGTAGATAATGCCTGGCTCTAACTTTTACTCACCGTAAGTTTTATATAAGTCAGAGGTCAAATAAAAGAGTTCGCTATGGGGTCAAAGGTCACCAAATTTTCAACTTTTTCATTTTATGATTTTGGTACCTTCGGTTTTTCATTAGCACTTCCGGTTCCGGAAGTACGCCATTTTGAAAATTTGCATGATTGCGCAATCATTAATAAATCTTTAAACATCTTCTCAAAAACCAAGAGACCCAGGGACTTTATATTTGGTCTGTATAATGCTTGGGTGAAGGGCAACCAAGTTTGTTCTAATGAATGACCTTGACCTTCATTCAAGGTCACATGGCGTCAAATAGCCGAAAATCTTTGAACGATTTCTTCTCAATAACCAAGAGTCCCAAAGAGTTGTTATTAGGTCTGTAGCATGCTTGGTTGAAGTACTACCAAGCTTGTTTCAATGAATAATGAGGTAGCACTATAAATCGGCAAAAGTTCCGGCCTATCACAAGGAGACTTAACACGAACATACCGCAGCCTCCCAAAACACACATACATTCTTGTACGCACTCACCACACGCATGCATGTCGCACGTACGGGAGGTCGTCCTTAAATGACCATAGCTGTTAATAGGACGTTAAACAAAATAAACCAAACTAAACCTAATTAAATGCTGAATACTTAGCATTTGCTTGTTGCAAATCTATGTCACATGACCTTTAAATGTATCCTGAGTTGGTGTGCCATAATGTCTCAACAGTCTATCAATTTCCTGGAAGTGAATTTTATAATAAATGCAATTTGTGGATTTTTGATCTTGAGATTCATTAATCTATCAGAATGAGATGTATCTTACTATCATCTGAAACTTTGATACTTGTACAATTTAAAAGTCAAGTTTATTTCAATAATAGCTCACCACCATATAGATAATAGCGTATCGCCTCCGGCAGCCCATAATTTGCATAACAAAAATGAAAATAAATATCCCGTAAGAGGACCCTAAATGCCCGATACGAACGCACCGCGCATGACCCAAAACCTCACTTCCGCTTATGGAAGCCATCATCCCAGAAGGATTTTGACGACAACTCGTTTTCCCAGGGTTTTTTGTTGCATTTCATTAGTTTTTCTTTTGCTTTGCATTCGTAATTTGTTATTCTCATCTTTGTTGACAAGTTTTTCATTTTCGTTTGAACTGTCAGTCCGTTTGTGTGTCGTATTTCGTCTTTTGTGTCGAGTGGTTACCTCACACGTGGACTGTCTCGCTACGGTACCGCGGTCTAGTAGACCACTTCGGTGTCTATTTTTCTCGCTTTATTTGCTACCGTTTGCTTTTGTCAACTCAGTTGTTTTATTTCTTTTTCATTTTGTACTTTTGTGTACTTATTTCCAGTTTACGGGACGTTTTTCCGTTATTTTATCGGTGGATTTTTCTTCCGTTTTTTGGCTGGATTTTCTCGTTTGCTGGAAGCTGCCCGCCTAGCAGAATGCGAGGTAAGAAACTTACTTCGGGTCCAAAACTCGGTCAGGAGACTGCGGTCATGTCATCCTCGATGGGGATGACCATGACACCTGTTCTACCTGCCGAGGCTGCTCCCGGGACAACATGTGTTCCGTCTGTTTGACATGGTCAAACACTTTGTGGGACAGGGTGTTGTCTCATCAGTCTGTCACCCGTAATAGGGGTGCTAAGTCTGGGGCAGACAGTAAACGTCAACCTAAAGCCCAGTGTGGTGCTGTTGTCAGCCTCCCACCTGGCAGTGAGGCAATTTTACCCCCTGAAGGGGAAGTAATTTTGTCTCACAGTGGTAGGCACTCTTTGGCTACAGAGGAGCCTATTCACACACATACATCTGAGGCGGTAGGGCATTTAGGTTCTTCTATCGGTCATCAGAAGGGCACTCACCCGGGAATCTCCTTGGAGGTCGAAGGGAGCGAGTGTCCTGGTACCATCTCCGTTAGCGGAATGGCTACCGAACAGGCCAGTCATGCGACCCGGGCCCCATTGAGGGGTGCCGGCGTACCCACTGACAGTCGGCCGGCTGGTACTGCCAGTTTTTACGGTGTTTCTGGAGAGGCTGCACTAGGAGCTGGGAGTGTCTCTGTTTCACTCCCAGGCGTTGGTTTACCTGGTCCTGCGGGTGCCGGAATGTTGCCTTCTCCCCAGTATTCTGGCTTCGGCCAACACTGGGGCCCCTCCCAGTCTATGGGATTTCCATACCCTGGGTATGGTCAAACCTTTCCAGGTTACACTGGTCAACCTTGGGTTTCCTCAGCTGTCTATAATCAGTAAGGTGTTGAGTTGGGTTCCCCCCTTCTCGCTCACCCCATGTTAAGTCTAAAAGGGTTCACCGTCCCTCGAAGACATTGGCTGAGACTCCCAGGTCATCGCTTCCCAGCAGGGTTAAGCGTAAAGTTAACTTCTCTCATCTTAGTGCTGGCCTTTCTTCTGCTTCTAAGTGTAGGAGAATGGAGGCTCCAGACCAGACTGTGTCTCGGTCAACCTCCAGTTTTGGCCAGTCTCCTCAATCTGATCTTCTTGAGACTGAGGATATGAATTTTGAGGAGTCCGAGACTGAGGATGTTGGTCAGCTGACTTTGCCTGATGATGAGGATACTCTGTCCTTGGATGCTGGGTCCGATGTGGATGCGGAGACTCGCTCATGGCTCCCATCAGTACCTACCGAGGGGTCAGATCATGAGTCTTGTCATTCTGAGGCTGATAACCCCGACTCAGATTTAGGTCTCGCTGCATCTAAGGCAGAGAGGAATCTTGATTCCTTTCGTAGCCTTCGTTTGGAGGTTGCTTCCCTTTTGGGAGTTGAGTTTTGTCCCCCTCCCTCTGCTTCTAGCCTCCCAGAAAGGACTTCTACTTTAAGTGCCTTTCTTCCCTCGGAGCCAGTAGCTAAGGCATCAGGCAGGTCTCTGGCTGAAGGGACTATGGTCTCTTCAGCATTGGCCCAAATTGAAAAGGTTCTGCAGGCCAAAGGTTCTTCTAATAGGAAGCAGGATCTTTCTGGTTTGCTTCTCGGGGTTAGCGATATCGAGGGGTTTAGTCCTTCTCGATATTCTGTGCACAATTCCTCAGTTGAACCTACTCCAGCCAAGGTGGATCTTATCTTAGACCATCGCTGGCCTGGGAGATCAAATGATATTGTTCATTTATCTCCTAAGGAGCATAGTCGCATGGAAAGACTGCTTCGTCTTGCCATTCATGTGCTGGCTTATGCAGATTCTTTTTCCTCTGCTTTGTTTGTAGCGTCTTCTCATTCTGAGGAGAGCCTACCTAACAAGACTAAGCTTCTGGGTGAACTCAGCAAAGCCATGAACCGGGCCCACATGGATGGAACCGCGCTCATTTTGGCAGTTCTTAAGCCCAGACTGGCTGTAGGTGAGCCATTCATTTCCGATCTCATGACTGCTCCCTTGTCTGGCTCAGAAATGTTTGGAGGTATTCTCAACTCTGTCATGGACCGAGTCAACAACGACAAGGCGGCTTCAGCTAGGCTTGAAAAGCTTAGGGCTAAGCCTAAGCCTGGCCGGGTGCAGCGTCCAGGTAAGCCTAAGAGGGGTGCTCAGACAACTCAGTCTCGGACTCAGACTCAGCCTCCTGTAGCTTCGGCTGTTCGAGGTGGGCACTCTTCTCGGGGTCGGGGCAGTCAGAGTCACAGAGGGGGAACGGGTGGAAAGAGGAATCCCAGCAAGAAGGGACAGAGTTCCTGACTCTTTCAGTCCCGCGGTTCCTCATTGTCACTTGTCCTCCCCATTAGACGATCCATGGTCAGGTCTCCAGCTTCCAAAGCCAGATCTTCCCGTCGGGGGTCGTCTATCCTCCTTCCTACCAGAATGGAAGGAGCTCACCAAGGACAAGTGGGCAATTTCGGTGGTTTCCGAGGGTCTAGGTATTCCTCTCTTGAAGGATCCTCCTCTGTCTGTGGACCCTATCTTCTTTCCTCCACCAGGCGATGTAGAGTAGGCTCAGGCCCTCTTAGACGAGGTCAATTCCTTGATAGCCAAGGGTGCTGTGGAGGAGCTTCCAAGGTCACTCTGGGCTCCAGGCTTTTACTCCCGGATGTTTCTTGTCAAGAAGAAATCCGGGGCCTGGCGTCCGATTATAGACCTCAGTGCATTCAACAAGCATGTAGTCTCGCCACACTTCAAAATGGAGACACCTCGAAGTATTTTGACTTCGGTAGCTCCAGGTATGTGGGCGACCTCAATCGACCTCAAGGACGCTTATTTCCATATACCGATAAAGAAATCGGTCAGGAAATTCCTGAGATTCACTTCTCAGGGCAGAGTGTTCCAGTTCAAGGCCATGCCCTTTGGTCTGACCACCGCCCCTTTGGTGTTCACCAAGCTACTTCAGGTGGTTGTGGGCTATTTACACAGTCGCGGAGTAGATATCCATATTTATTTCGACGACTCCCTGATGCTGCATATAGACCCAGTCTCTCTGCGTTGCAGCACCAGGTCGGTCTTGACAACTCTTCTACGCCTAGGTTTTATCCCTTCATGGGAGAAATCATAGGTTCTTCCCTCCCAGGACTTCATTTTCCTGGGAAACCGTTTCCTTACGGATCGGGGCCTCGTTCTTCCTCCTCAGTCCAAGTTCCAGAAAGCCAAGGAGTTGGTTATTCTGCTCAACAGTCTGGACTATATTCAGGTCAGGTGGTTTCTGAGGCTTCTCGGATTCCTCAATTCCCTTTCGGATGTCGTACCCCTTGGTCGGCTCCATATTCGCCCTCTTCAGATGTTTCTTCTTTCCAAATGGAAACCTGCATCCCTCGAGTGGGATGCTCGGATTCCATTGGAAGCTTCCTTCAAGGCCTCGGCCATGTGGTGGGCTTTGGAGGCCAATGTTTTGAAGGGCGTCTCTCTTCAGAGAGCGTCCCCTACAGTAACTCTGTATACGGACGCATCTATGACGGGTTGGGGTGCCTACCTCAACAGTCAGTGTCGTTCAGGGGTCTGGCAGGGGGCTCAACTCCAGGAACACATCAATGTGCTGAAGAAGAGAGCAGTTCTGCTAGCCATTCAGTCCCTACAGCCTCTGCTGCAGGATCAGTCCATTTGTCTGGCTACAGACAATGCTACAGTAGCAGCTTATTTGGAGAATCAGGGGGGTACAAAGTCTCACAAGCTATGTGCTCTCACTATCAGGATTCTTCTTCTTTGTCAGGATATAGGTCTGTCCCTCTCAGTGAGGCATCTTCCAGGGCACCTGAATGTTTTAGCAGACACGCTATCCAGATCACGGAGTCCAGTTATCACAGAATGGACCCTGAGCAGGTCTATATTCAGGGCCATCTGCATAGTTTGGGAGACTCCTCTTGTAGATCTGTTTGCCACAGCTCTGAATTTCCAGATTCAGACGTTCGTGTCTCCAGTTCCGGATCCTTTGGCTTGGGAAGTAGATGCTCTATCCCTGAGCTGGGAGGGTCTTCTGGCATATGCCTTCCCTCCATTCAACCTCCTGGACAGGGTACTTCACAAGGTCAGGAATCACGATTGCTCGGTTCTCCTGATAGCACCTCTGTGGCCCAGACAGCCTTGGTTTCCGGCTCTTCTGGATTTGCTGGTAGATCTCCCCTTGGCCATTCCGGCCAGGTGGAATCTCCTCAGCCAGCCCAAATCCAGACAGTTTCACCCCAATCCAGGGACACCTACACCTTCACGCGTGGAGGCTATCTCGGTCTGTCTCTTGCAGGCAGGCTTTTCTGCAGAAGTTACCGATGGCATCACAAGATCTATTCGATCTTCCTCATCTGCCATCTAAGATTCCAGATGGTCAGTCTTCTGCAGTTGGTGTATCAGCAGGAAGATTGATCCACTCGGTGCCTCTATTCAGTTAATAGCGGAGTTTTTCCTCTACCTTTTTAAGGTTAGGGAACTAGCGCCTAGCACCATTCGAGGCTATCGTTCAAGCCTTAGCCAATGTATTTTCCTTTCGGGGTCGTTCAGATGTTGGAACATGTTCCACTCTCTCTAATCTCCTCAGGTCTTTTTCGTTGGAGAAGCCTAAGGTAAGAATCTTGACACCCCAGTGGGGCTTTAGTTTTGGACTCTCTTACAAGGTCTCCTTATGAGCCTTTGGCTTCTGCTTCTGTAAAGTTCCTTTCTTGGAAGACTGTTTTCCTGATTGCACTTGCCTCAGGTAGGCGGAGAAGTGAAATACATGCTCTTTCTTCTTCTCCGTCATGTCTCAGGTGGTCACGGAACTATTCCCTAGTGACCCTTCTCACTTACCCCTCCTTCTTGGCGAAAAACCAGGTTCCTAATTTTTCACCAGATCCTATTAAGATTCCTGCCTTAAAGGCTGTCTCTGGTCCCAGTGATCAGGATCTGCTACTAAAGGGAGGGGGGGGGGGGGGGGGGGGGGGGGGGGGGGGGGGGGCGGCGGCAGGGTCCTAGACCTCGTCTGTTCTTGTCCATCAAGGCAAAGCAGTCTGATATATCTTCTCAGACTATTTCCAGATGGATCTGTGAAACTATTCAGAAAGCC
Source organism: Pecten maximus (assembly GCF_902652985.1). Lineage (NCBI taxonomy): Eukaryota > Metazoa > Mollusca > Bivalvia > Pectinida > Pectinidae > Pecten > Pecten maximus. The sequence continues at coordinate 25,981,321 of NC_047032.1, forward strand.
TATGAGGGGTCTACTGCAGAGACTCGTGACAGTGTTCGGGTTAGGGCACATGAAGTTAGGGCTCTATCTGCCTCTTGGGCTTTTCTCAATGGAACCTCATATGATGAGGTCATGGCATCTGCCTTTTGGCGAGGCCGCAACACCTTTGCAGACTTCTATCTGCGGTCGCTGTCCTCCCATGCAGATGGTTTATATTCTCTGTCACTGCTCAGTCAGTCACTTGTCCCCCAGTCAATCCTTAGGGAGGTTCCATTGCGGTTTCTGTTTTTAAAGAGTTTTATTGGAAATATCCCAGACCCTTAAGGGGTTTTTAACTGATGTCTTTGTTGCTGTCTTTTCAAGAGGTCATTGTCCTCGCAGACTCCTCTACGGTAAGACAAATTCGCTATTATCTATATGGTGGTGAGCTATTATTGAAATAAACTTGAGGTTTTTGTAGTAAAACCAATGTTTATGATATAATACTCACCACCATATACTAGAGTTCCCACCCTCCTCCCCTTGTCTCCTCATCCAATTTATTTGGTTGCGGAAGTGAGGTTTTGGGTCATGCGCGGTGCGTTCGTATCGGGCATTAAGGGTCCTCTCACGGGATATTTATTTTCATTTTTGTTATGCAAATTATGGGCTGCCGGAGTCGATACGCTATTATCTATATGGTGGTAAGGTATTATATCATAAACATTGGTTTTACTACAAAAACCTCAAGTCTGTTTTAATCCAGTTGTTTTCAATTCACCTACTGACAATTATAAAACATTCAATTTAAATATCATTATTAAATTTCGGATTAACAAACATGTTCTTTGATGAACCCTGAATATATTATAGATCAGCTTTAGAAATGTATAAAATCATTATTATCATACGTACAGCACCATGATCGGCTAATTCCACAACTGTTTGCGGTAAGTCCCATGGGTCAATGGCTCTGAAGGCTGTCAGTACAGGTGAACAGGTAAATGCGTCAGTGATTTCCCCAATAAGACTATTAATGAAAGGCACCCCAACCGTCTCAAGAAAGTTCATAGGGTCTAGCTGATATCCTGGGCCACCCCGCAATCGCCTTTGTAGGTTGGTCCTGTCATCTATCTCCATGAACATTTCAGTTATTCGAGAGTTTGGTTTGGTTTATTTTGTTTAACGTCCTATCACAGCTAAGGTCATTTAAGGACGGCCTCCCGTGCGTGCGACATGCAAGCGTGTGGTGAGAGCGTATGTGTGTTTTGGGAGGCTGCGGTATGTCCCGTGTTGAGTCTCCTTGTGATAGGCCGGAACTTTTGCCGATTTAGTGCTACCTCACTGAAGCATACTACCGAAGACACCCAGCAGGACATCCCACTCGGTCACATTTTACTGACAACGGGCGAACCAGTCGTCCCACTCATAATATGCTTAGCGCTAAGCTGGCGTAGCAACTACCATTTTTAAAGACTCTAGCATGTCTCGGCCAGGGAACAGAACCCAAAACATTCATCACAGGGGCGAATGCTCAACTGAAGACCTAAAGTGAGGCATGGTCAAGGGAGACATTAGGAAGAAGAAAGTTGTTCAGAAAGAAGTTTGGTTTGGTTTATTTTGTTTAACGTCCTATTAACAGCTAAGGTCATTTAAGGACGGCCTCCCGTGCGTGCAACATGCATGCGTGTTGTGAATATGGCGCCATTTGGTTTGGTTTGGTTTATTTTGTTTAACGTCCTATTAACAGCTAAGGTCATTTAAGGACGGCCTCCCGTGCGTGCGACATTTCTAATGTTATGATGACGTTGTAATATTTATGACGTCATACGATTGTAGACGGGCTCAGAGTTTAAAATAAAATCGAAGAAGAGTAGACGTGCTATTCTAAGTTGTGTTCTACCACTTATCGACACGTGTAGTGAGTGCGTATGTGTGTTTTGGGAGGCTGTGGTATGTTCGTGTTAAGTCTCCTTGTGATAGGCCGGAACTTTTGCCGATTTATAGTGCTACCTCACTGAAGCATACTGCCGAAGACACCCAGCAGCACACCCCACCCGGTCACATTATACTGACAACGGGCGAACCAGTCGTCCAACTCCTAATATGCTGAGCGCTAAGCAGGAGCAGCAACTACCATTTTTAAAGACTCTGGTATGTCTCGGCCAGGGGACAGAACCCAAAGCCTTCCTCACAGGGGCGAACGCTCAACTAAAGGCCAAAAGTGAGGTATTGTCAAGGGAGACATTAGGAAGAAGAAAGTTGTTCAGAAAGAAGAGAAAAGATAAGATCTCAAATTTAATAGCCCCCTTCGATCATGCAATGGGGGCAGCAGGTAAAGTTCTTACGCCCTACCTTCAGTCTCGGCTAGGGGACAGAACCAAAAGCCTTCCTCACAGGAGCGAACGCCCAACTAAAGGCCAAAAGTGAGACATTGTCAAGGGAGTTATTAGCAAGAAGAAAGCTATAAGAAAGAAGGGATAAGACCTCAAATTTAGTCGCCTCTATCGATTATGCCATTGGCATACAGTTTAGCATCCTCAACTGCAAACAAATAGATCTACCCAATTGTACACAGTAAACAGCCAGTTTTATGGAAAACAACTCATCTGATTGACATTGATGCAGAAAATATTGAATGCATTGTAACCCAAGTAGGTACAATGTGATGTATCATCAAATTGAAAAGGTTGGTTTGGTTTGGTTTGGTTTATTTTGTTTAACGTCCTATTAACAGCTAAGGTCATTTAAGGACGGCCTCCCGTGCGTGCGACATGCATGCGTGTGGTGAGTGCGTATGTGTGTTTTGGGAGGCTGCGGTATGTTCGTGTTAAGTCTCCTTGTGATAGGCCGGAACTTTTGCCGATTTATAGTGCTACCTCACTAACGCATACTGCCGAAGACACCCAGCAGCACACCCCACCCGGTCACATTATACTGACAACGGGCGAACCAGTCGTCGTTCCACTCCAAATGTGCTGAGCACTAAGCAGGAGTAGCAACTACCATTTTTAAAGACTCTGGTATGTCTCGGCCAGGGGACAGAACCCAAAGCCGTCCACACAGGGGCGAACGCTCAACTAAAGGCCAATTATACTGATTTCAAACATTGAACAATCATAACAGTAGTTTGCATTCAACTAAAATTATATAGTGTATATATGAGTAGGCTTCTGAGAAAATATATTCATTATTGTATATCAAAAACATTGTATATATGTGTATATTATTGTCAAAAAAAACGAAAAGTAAATTGTGTTAACAAGCCAATTTGGCTCTTGAACATTTTAGACAAAAGTTGTACATGCTTCCCCCATTGCATGATCGTAAGAGGCGACTAAATTTGGGATATTATCATTCTTACAGATTCTTTCTCAACAACTTTCTTCTTCCTTACATCTTTCTTAACAATGCCTCACATTTGGCCATTAGTTGACCGTTCGTCTCTGTGAGGAAGACTGGGTTATGTTCCCTGGCCGAGACATACCACAGTCTTTACCAATGGTAATTGCTACTGCTGCTTAGCGCTCAGCGTCTTAGGAGTGGGACGACTGGTTCACCCGTCGTCAGTATAATGTCACCGGGCGAGGTGTTCTGCTGGATGTCTTTGGCAGTTGCTTCGGTGAGGTAGCACTGTAAATCGGCAAAAGTTCCAGCAGCATCCCAAAACACAAACGCACGCACTCGCCACCCGCATGCACAGGCGGGAGGGGAGGCCGATCAGACAAGGAATGACCCTGAATGACCTTTGTAAATAAAATAACCTTTTACAACAAGAGGCCCAGAGGGCCTGTATCGCTCACCTGGTTTCATGAGATATGAAACAAGAATGATGCTGAAGTATATTTGTCGCTGGTATTGGTATGTCAATATATATCATAAGCATTTTATATGGGTACATGTACATTGGTTTTATTTTAATACTGAAAATTCCAAAAAGTGCATTAATCCGCGACCTCAGAGGGATGCTACCACACAAATGTGAGTGATATCCATTGCTTAGTTTCAGAGAAGAACTTGCTTAGACCAATTGACCCCTTTTGACCCTGACCTCTGCCCCTTGGGGGTCAGCTCGTTCCTTTATGCAATTTTGAATCCCTACCCCAATAGGATGCTACCAGTCAAACCATTGTTCGTTTCAGAGAATAAGTTTTTTAAATCAATTTAGCCAAATTGACCCAGCCCCACCATTTGTACAATTTTGAATCCCCATCCCATAGGGATGCTACCCGGGAAATATGAGCGAAATCCATTGCTTAGTTTCAGAGCAGAAGTCGTTTATTTCAATTTTGCAAATTTGACCCCTTTTGGCCCCGCCCCTCAGCCCCCAGGGGGGTCGGCCCCGTCATTTGTACAATTTCAAATTCTTACCCCAAGGTGATGCTACCAGGCAAATATAAGATATCCATTGCTTGGTTCCAGAGAAGAAGTCAATTATATGAATATAGCCCGATTGACCACATTTGGCCCCACCCCTCAGGCCCCTGGGGGGGTCAGCCCCATCATTTGTACAATTTTGAATCCGCAGTATGCTTCAGTGAGGTAGCACTATAAATCGGCAAAAGTTCCGGCCTATCACAAGGAGACTTAACACGAACATACCGCAGCCTCCCAAAACACACATACGCATTCATCACACTCATACATTTCGCACGCACGGGAGGCCGTCCTTAAATGACCTTAGCTGTTAATAGGACGTTAAACAAAATAAACCAAACCAAACACCACCCCATAATGATGCTACCAGGCAAATAGAAGCGATATGCATTGCTCGGTTTCAGAGAAGTCGTTTATATCAATATAGCCAAATTGACCACATTTGGCCCCGCCCCTCAGCCCCCTGGGGGGTCAGCCCCTTCATTTGTACAATTTTGAATCCCCACCCCATAGTGATGCTACCTGGCAAATATGAGCGATAGCCATTGTTTGGTTTCAGAGAAGAAGTCGTTTATATCAATACCTCCAAATTGACCCCTTTTGGCCCCATCCCAGAGGCCCCCAGGGGGTCAGCTCCATTATTTGTACAATTTTGAGTCCCCTACCCATAGGGATGCTTCTGACCAAATTTGTTCAAATTCTGATCAGCGGTTATGAAGAAGAAGTCAATTGTTGACGGACGGACGACGGACGCCACGGTATGGCATAAGCTCACCTTGGTCCTTCGGACCAGGTGAGCTAATAAGGACTGTGTTCATAATACTAATAGTATACACAGCATTTCAACATATATGTACTTAAGAATTGCTGCCCTGCAGGTAGGGCGTAAGAATTGTACCTGCTGCCCCTGTTGCATGATCGTAAGAGGCGACTAAATTTGGGATAATATCTTTTCTCTTTTCTTAACAACTTTCTTCTTCCTAACGTCTTCCTTGACACTGCCTCACTATTGGCCTTTAGTTGAGCGTTCGCCCCTGCGAGGAAGGCTTTGAGTTCTGTCCCCTGGCCGAGACATACCAGTGTCTTTAAAAATGGTAGTTGCTGCTCCTGCTTAGCGCTTAGCATACACGGAGTGGGACGACTGGTTCGCCCGTTGTCAGTATAATGTGACCTGGTGGGGTGACCGCAGCCTCCCCAAACCCACATACGCACTTGCCACACGCATGCATGTCGCACGCACGGGAGGCCGTCCTTAAATGACCGTAACTGATAATAGGACGTTAAACGAAATAAACCAAACTGAAGAATTGTTGACCTGCTGCTCCTATTTTATTATGGTAAGAGGCGACTAAATTTTGGAATATTCTCTTTTCTCTTCTTTCTTAGCAACTTTCTTCTTCCTAATGTCTCCCTTGACAATGCCTCACTTTTGGCCTTTAGTTGGGCGTTCGCCCCTGTGAGGAAGGCCTTTGGTTCTTCCCCCTGGCCGAGACCTACCAAAGTCTTTAAAAATGGGGTCGCTCCGCCAGTATAGCGAAATGAGTAGTCACAGACTACCTGGAATGTCACATACATATGTCCGGAATCCACCTGGAGGGATCAGTCTTCTGGTTGATATCTTCCTCAGTCAGGGTAATGTCTTAATCATCACTTTTGCATTATAAATGAACAACAAAGGTTTAAATGTTATTGAGAAAGAATAGATGTTCACTTACAGTACATGTTCGTAAACATACAGATTAAAAATCCCAAGAATCGTTACTACTAGGATTATGGAGTAATATTCTTCAAATTATTCAGTGACTGAACCTCAATCCATCCATAAGTAGTTTATAAAGTAATAATAACATTAAAATGAGAGTATTTGATAAATAGTTAATAAATAGTTGATAAATTAACAAGGCAATAATTTAACAAAGTTCGGATGTTTGATTTCCAATAGATTAATTGTTAGATTAGGAAATAAACCACAAGTATTGGTTATGAATAAAGAGAATAAATAGTGAACTCTTTGGATAATGTATCCGAAGTGATACCAATTATTAACAGCTGATAGTTGTGTGTCTATGTATTCACTAGTAATCCCATAATGATGTTATACTAATGGCTATATAGAAGGAATAGTACTGGATCAAGACAGTGATAACACTGGCTTATATATAGAAGTCTAGTCTTAGAATATAATGCAACACGAATCGTGGTGCAAATCCTATAGAATGAACATAATACGGTAAGGCTACTGTACTTTAAAGTACTGGTGATAACACCAAGTAATAACCCTCTCTCAAATAAGAACGTACATCTGAATAGTCGTTGACATTATACAGGGGGAAACCCGATGCCGGTCGAATTGCTATTGACTGTCTAGCGCAAGGAACGCGGTATTTATACCAAAGTGCTGTCAGTGACAGCTCAGCGACAGCCCAGTGACAGTCGGAACTGTCATTTGGCAACCGCTGGCAACCGGAAGCTGTCAGTGTAACCAAGTTACGCCAAGAAACTTCCGACCCCGACTTCAATTCTATATACATGTAGTTCCACTCAAAATACAAAATCATTAACATAAATGGATTTCACGATAACTGTAATAAGTTCTGAACTAATTATGTGATCCGGAATGCATATAAACTATAATACATCCGGATACGACTCTAAATTTACTACTCTGACTCAAACGCCGGTCGACCTTCACCGCCATTGTTGACGATGGCAACATATTTGACTAAGATGAAATCGGCTTCATAACTGTCCAAATAAATTGTAAGTACATGCATTACTGTTGCCCTTATGCTTATAACATAATACTTAGGAGTTAGCTGCCCTAGTACCGCAGTCTCCCAAAACACACATACGCACTCACCACACGCATGTATGTCGCACGCACGGGAGGCCGTCCTTAAATGACCTTAGCTGTTAATAGGACGTTAAACTAAATAAACCAAACCAAACCAAATTGAACCAAGGTGGAGGGATAGTTTTGAGCTCCGTTGATATTCACCTTTTTGTTGAGTTTCCATTGAAACTCCACAACATATTGATCCTCTATATTGTGAAGGAATATTCGTGAACGTTTGTGCATAACAAATTTCCAAGAGATACGAGACTTAATACTTTTTTTCTTCAAAATTTTGAGATGGCTTCCCAAGCAGTAAACAACAACAATGGCGGTCTCACACAGGCAGTGTCGTACGCAGATAAAGTCCAAGGAGATATTTCATCACGTACAACAAAACCAGTATTTCTAAAGGAGATTGACCTTTATGGAACAACAAAACCACCTAGAGCATCATGGCTATACCACGTTGAACTCTATCAATGACGTGGTACCATCAGAGTGTATTGCAGGCTTACAACGGGTGAACAGCCTATGGCGGGTTTACCTGGATAATGTAGACTTTCGGGACAAGTTGGTAACTACAGGGATATCGGTGAGGGTAAGTCACTACCCATATATAATAGAAACCCAGGACATCCCATTCAGGAGGACACCATATTGGTTAGAGTAAAAAACATTCCACTCTCCGCAAATGACCTCCAAATCAAACGAGCACTTACGCTATATGGGTGTGAAGTCGTATCCTTATATCGTGAAAGGCTAAGGGTAAATGGAAGATTGACGAATTGCGAAACCGGCGATAGACTCGTAACAGTCAAGAAAATAGTTTGGTTTGGTTTGGTTTATTTTGTTTAACGTCCTATTAACAGCTAAGGTCATTTAAGGACGGCCTCCCGTGCGTGCGACATGCATGCGTGTGGCGAGTGCGTATGTGTGTTTTGGGAGGCTGCGGTATGTTCGTGTTGAAGTCTCCTTGTGATAGACCGGAACTTTTGCCGATTTATAGTGCTACCTCACTGAAGCATGCTGCCGAAGACACCCAGCAGCACACCCCACCCGGTCGCATTATACTGACAACGGGCGAACCAGTCGTCCCACTCCAAATATGCTGAGCGCTAAGCAGGAGTAAGTCACCATTACATCACTTGCAAAAACTGCTTGGCAAAAGGCCATATGGCTAAAGAATGTACAGCAGAAAAGGTTTGTCTTGAATGTGGCAAATCTGGTCACATTAAATCTCAGTGTCCTGAAATATGGGGAGTGAACAATCAGCAAGAAGACGAAGTCCTTCGATCTGCTGATTCTAGTGACGATACTGATGAATCATCCACGGAGAGTACCCTCAGCACCTCCATTTCACCAAGGTCATCATCTGTCATTCGCTTATCTCAGCAGATTGAGCAACCCCGGTCAATTCGTGATGAATCGAAGGCACCATCAGAGGAAGCAATTACAAAAGAAGATTCTGTAAAACCTAAGAAACCTTAAAAAGCTAAGAAGAAAAGTAAATCCAGTGAGGAGATCAAGTCACAAGGTAAACAGGGGATTAAAAGTGATACAAAAAAGGAAGAAATTTATTGTAAAACAAAAGGAAAAGGAAGTTTACGAGAACTTGTACACCTCTACAAACCCACAACCAAGTGAAATTGAAAAATATCTTAACAGTGTAACCATTGAATCAAAATTAAGTTATGAACAACAGAAACAATGTGATGGTACTCTAACTGAACAGGAATGCTACAATGCAGTAATAAAAATGAAGTTGAACAAATCACCAGGATCAGATGGACTAACAGTAGAATTTTATAGAGAATTTTGGCCACATGTAAAAGATTTATTAATTTCAGCCTTAAATGAAGGATATAAAAGTGGTTTATTATGCGAATCTCAAAGAATAGGTATTTTATCACTTATGCATAAGAAGAACGATCCATATGATTTAAGCAACTGGCGCCCTCTAACATTACTCAACACAGATTATAAAATTGCAGCACATTGTCTGGCAGAACGAATAAAACCTATATTACCTAGAATTATTAGTACTGATCAAAATGGCTTTGTGAAAGGACGTAACATAAGCTATAACAGTCGACTTATAAAAGATATAATAGACTATTCAGAAAAAATTGAAATAACTGGAGCTATTTTGTTTTTAGACTTTGCTAAAGCTTTTGATATTATTGAATGGCAATTTATGTTTTCAACCTTACAGCGATTTGGATTTGCAGACTCTTTCATGACATGGGTAACTACACTATACAATAAAATAACTAGTAAAATTAGTAATAATGGTTGGCTATCAGCACCTATATCAATTAAAAGAGGTATCAGACAAGGGTGTCCACTATCTGCTTTGTTATTTGTAATAACAGTAGAAATATTAGCAACGTTATAAGACAAGAGGAAAGTATACAAGGCATGAAATTTTTTCGAAACCAAAGGCAATTCAAAATATCCCAATTAGCTGATGACACAACACTTTTTCTTAAAAGTAAACAGATATCACAAAAACACTAAATTTAATAGAAATATATGGTTCATTATCTGTGTTAATATTAAACAGAGAAAAATCTCAAGGTATAAGATTAGGGAATAACAAAAATCTTATTGAAGACAACTTTGAAAAAATAGATTGGACATGCAACCAAATAAAAGCATTAGGGATTTATTTTGGTTTAAATAAAGAGGAAATTCTAAACAAAAATTGTATAAACAGAACAGAAAAAATGAAGAAGCTTGTAAGCTCCTGGAAGTTAAGAAAGATGACCATGTTAGGGCGGATACAAATACAAAAGTCACTACTAATCCCACAGCTAACTTATTTCATAGCGGTGCTACCAATCTCGGACAAATTGAGAAAAGAAATTGATAGCCTGATATTCAAATTTATTTGGGATGGGGGAGAAAAAAAAAAGTTCTTTAATTTGTTATTATGAGAAAGGAGGATTAAAGGCCTTCGATCTACAGACACATAAAAACTATACAAGTTGGATGGATAAGAAAATTATTAGACAAAAGTGAAAATCAATGGAAAGTAATACCAAAACACTACTTAAATAAATATGGCAATGATCTGTTCATATTTGAAATGAATCTAGATAATATAAAAAGCCTAGAAAATTACAAGGATATTCCTAACTTTTATCAAAATATAATAAGAAGCTGGATTGAGCTAAGCCCTAACAGCGAAGTTAATAAAAGTAAAACAGCCCTTGATATTGCTATGCAGAATATATTGGACAATAAACAAATAAAACACAACAATAAGGTACTTATATTTAAAAACTGGATTGATAGCAAAATTATAAAAATCATAGACTTACTTGATGAAAACGGGCATATCAGTAATGTACAGATTTTTAACCAATTAATCTTCAAAGTAAATTGGATAGCTGAAGTAACAATAGTTAAAAAGTCTATTCCAAAAGATTGGAAAGAAAAGCTAAAAAACTCAGATGTAAACAAATATCAAATTAACTCGCAATTATCACGAAGTATCAGAATTGAAAGGAAAATTGTTAAGATTGATAAGGTGACAAATCAGATGTTGTATAAATCAATAATACATGTACATCAACATTCACAAAAACCTACTGCTTATCTATACTGGGAAAAAAATCATTGATGGATTCTCATATAGTGTGCAGCACACACTAGATTTTACTTTCAATAAATTACATGATAATAAATTAAAAATGTTCAGATGGAAACTATTACAAAAAATTCTCCCAAATAGATCATTACTTTTTAAATGAAAATAACACCCAATCCTTTGTGTAACAAATGTGAATTAATTGAAGATTATGACATTTCTTCATTAAATGTCAATTTATTCAAGGCTTTAAGGAGACTGTGAATAATATTTTTACTTCTCTGGGATTTGGTAATGACATGAGCACACTGAAAAACATTGTTATTGGATACAAGATATCATACAATTATGAAGCAGTAAACCTTCTGTTGACCTATATAGCTTTCACAATATACAAGGCCTATTACATAAGTGATTTAAAAACAAAAAATGTAAACATGCTCAACATATTAAAAAATGAAATTAATCTGTATTTCTCAGTATATAAATATAGGCATTGTCAAGTACCAAATATCCTTACACAATTTCAAAATCTTCTGTAATAAATCCTCTTCTCTAGTCTCCAACTCCCAAGCACTTTCGCAATAAATTCCAAAATATCTGTCTTTAATTATCTCTGCTCTGAGTTATAGTTGTCCAGGTTTTAAAAGTTTATATATCACCCATAATATCTTCAGTATATCCTGCAAAGAAAAAAAAAAAAAATAGAATCTACAAACACCGTAGGCACAACAATATGTTGTGTTTACACATATCGAAGGGGTTTCCCCATATGTTATTAATAGCAACATCCGGCTAGATTCACAATTCTATTTATGGTTATACAATACATTACATTTTAAGTTTCTATGATGTCCTTTTAATAATGCATTATTTAACTACTAACTTGCTAATACTTCTCAATTCATATACATATATAAAGGCCTATAGATTTGTTTCTGACTGTTTCTCTTATACGCACTAGGCCTACGCGTACCCACGCCACGTTGCTCTAGACTGGTTTACGTACGTAGTCTAAACAAATATACCAAACAAAATAAGGATAGAAATAGGAAAAAGCATCGTTAAAATATAAAACAAATATATTAAATTATCCTTACTTACTTATGAGAGAGGCTGAGAGGCTGATTCCTGTGTGTCTGCTGTGCAAGTCGAAACAGGTGTGATACCGATGTCTGTCGGAACAACTCGTACGATAGGAGTGAGAAAGTGTATTCCGAATGTGGCGCGTTAGATTCAGAATGAAAATGTGTGTAAAATGTATTTATTTAGGCCTGTAATTTACTCAAAACTGGAATGTATGATATGAAAGTAGATGTATTGTTTATGTGGAGTGAGAGCCCTCCTGCGTGAGGACATGTTTTGTCTAAGGGAGGCTGATTCCAAGGCTCCAACCTTGGCAGCCTCCCAATGTTATTTATGTGTCTGGAAAATAAAACCGGAAGTAAAAAAAAAACAAAAAAACAACAACATGATACTTATACTAAATATCTGGGCTCGACCTTATAAAACATTGTCTTTGTACTAAACTTACTTCAAGTAATCTGTGATCGGCTAGATCACACTGCTGTGTAAATACTCGCATGAGACTCGTATTAATTTACAATGGACAGTTCATTTAAACTTTAAGAAAATAGCACTGTACATCTTGCATCATAAAGTGATGTGCATACTTACTACTTAAATACTATAGATAGACCACGTTGGTCACTTTACAAAATGTAAATAACGATCAGCTGATCAATACAACATAGCTACTGAGTAGTTGGCGAATAAACTAAGAACAAAACATAATAAACCTCACCATTTATGGTGATTAATTTCTAACTTTGTTACAGTGTGTCACCGGGTGAGATGTTCTGTTGGGTGTCTTTGGCAGTTGCTTCAGTGAGGTAATAGATCGGCAAAAGTTCCGGCCTATCACAACGAGACATCATACAAACATACGGCAGCCTCCCAAAACACATACGCACACACCACACGCTTGCACATAGCACGCACGGGAGGCCGTCCTGAAATGCCCTTAGCTGTTGATAGATTATAAACAAATAAAACCAGGTATATTAACCACTAGTTTACATCAAGATGATAAGCAACCATTGATTGTCATTGTTTGAGCATATATAACATGGCACTTTTTTTTTATCAAAATATTGTCTCTTCAAATATCATTTTTGCTAAATTTCCTAATTCTGTAGCAACCACATCAACTCGTTTCTTAATCAAGTCATGAAATTGGTCTCTATCAAGATACTCCAAACAATGTTTTGCTCATTTTAGGGGATGTAGAATGAAATCTTCCTGGTTGTTTTTGAAAAGGCTGCAGTTGCTGTAATCTTTCACTAAAACAAGTTGTATGAGGTCACATTATTGTCAAAGAGCTGACCCCGGGCCTCCCAACCTCGGCAGCTTTCTAATAGATGGGGGATTAAAATTGATTTGTTGGGGAAAAAAATAACAAAAAAAAAACAAGTTCATCATAAAAAAGTTTCCTCTCTGACCCTTTCTTTAAGACTTGTTTGTGCATCATATTGCTCTGCAATATAAAGAGCAATATATTTCAAACACGACAGACCCCACTCGTCCGTGTTGCAAAGTTTGACAAGGTTTTATTAGAAAACATGCGTTTTATGTTTCTTGATATCTTTAACAAGGTACTCCATTTGCAGGTCGGCTGGAATGAGTGGAGCCAGTAGTGTTAAAAAAGAATTGAAGTAGGGCGCAAGAACTGTATGCGCTGCCCCCCATTGCATGATCCTAAGAGGTGACTAAATTTAGGATATTATCTTTTGAGTATACGGACCGGGTAGTCGGCTATACCTGTCGCATACGTTTCCCAAAGTTCCACTCTGTCGAGGTTGCGTATTCGTTTGAGCGGGTGATGGAATTCCATTGTACATGAAATCAAATTTAATGATTCAAGATGCAAAAAAAAAAAAAGAAAAAATTTCGGGAGTGTTAGCGGGGAACCGGACTCGCCTTCTAAGCAAGTGGAAATATAAATCAAATCTGACCCTTCAATTATTTGCTTATGCTGGGTGGGTTTAGATTGTCCCGTCCTTATTCTCTCTCAGTAGGTCATCTAGTACCACGCTTGTCCTTTTGAATTCTTCGTCACGGACAATGTCTATGTTTCTTTTGCAACTTGTTATAAATTGACAAAAGTTCCGGCATATCACAAAGAGAAATACTACACACATACCGCAGTCTCCCAAAACACACATACGCACTCACCACACGCATCGCACGCACGGAAGGCCGTCCTTAAATGACCTTAGCTGTTGATAGGACGTTAAACAAATAAAGCCAAACCAAACCAGCCCTGAAGTAATTCACCTATTTAAAAATTCTCATACTTATTTTGTTTGGTTTGGTTTGGTTCAGTTTGCTTTATTATTGTTTAACGTCCTATTGACAGCAGAGGTCATTTAGCTGTTGAAAGGACTTTAAACAAATATAACCATAGGTCATGTAAGGACGGTCACTCCTGCGTGCGGTAAGCAATTTCATATTTATTTGAAACAAAACATACATGTATTGGCATTAATTTAAAAAAAATAAAACGTTCCATTTACTATTATTTTTCAAATACTTCATGTAGGCTAGGGTTTCACATTTCCCTGCTTCATTGAAAGTACATCCTCAGAATTTCCAAAGTTGACGTCATCCCGGAAAAATAAGTAGCACTATAAATCGGCAAAAGTTCCGGCCTATCAAGGAGACTTAACACGAACATAACGCAGCCTCCCAAAACACACATACGCACTCACCACATGCATGCATGTCGCACGCACGGGAAGCCGTCCTTAAATGACCTTAGCTGTTAATAGGACGTTAAACAAAATAAACCAAACCAATTTAAGCAAACTCAAACATTCAACAAAAAAGGAAGTGGCAGAGCATGTCTATATTTATGAATATGAAAATATTGATGTATTGCAAAACAAAAAGGAATTCTGCAAAGCAACCAATTCTCAAAATTCTCAAAATTCACCTCAATATGACAATAGTTTACCCAAAGGAAACTGGGAAAATAGAAATGAGAAGAAAGATATTTAACAGAAAGAAATATAAAGAACCCTAACCCTAACCCTAACCCTAACCCTAACCCAACACTAACCCTAACCCTAACCCTAACCCTAACCCTAACCTCGCTGCAAATCTTGTACAAAATTGCAATGCCGGGGACACTCTAAAAGGGCATGAAGTCTGTTGATTTCCAGACTGTTTAACGCTATCTTCTCTTGAAGACCTTCAACATCTTGTTCTAAGGCTTTTGTCCTTCTGATAGACTGCTTGCTCAAACATTTGCCCATGGTGTGATCCGTGTAGCTATCAAGATAGACAATTCTAATGTAAGAACTGAAACTGAGCTCACCTTTATATACTGTGTAGTTTTGAGATAAAAAAGCAAAGAGCGTATCGTTTCAGGAAAAATCGTGCAGATCGAGTTAGAGTCTTGTTTCACGTGCGATTTCACGCCGAAACATTTCCCGCCAATGGCGCACTTCACATCAAAAGAAAAAAAGCTAAGTCATAATATATTCACTTATTATACGTACATACATACAATCACAGATTATACATGACATTAAAATCTAAATATGATTATTAAAGGTAATATGTAAGGTTTAAATGCATAAATATTTTCGAGGTCAATTAATAATTAGGGTATATATATGTAACTGGTAGGGTTAGGGTTTTAGTTATCAACGCTGTCTAAAGAAATATGCCTGTTTGAAATGCATTTATATCTTACTTTTATGCTATTATTATTACGTAAAGTTAACATGAGGTCAAGGTCATAATATAGTTAACAAGTATGAAACAAGTAACTATTTAGAATTATTTGGTTCAGTATACCTTATACAACAGAGCCATTGAAAGGAAACTTAATTATCATGAGTATTAAGGAAGATATATTGCAGTTTGTTGCATTGTTATCTCAGTTTCTGGACACATCGATTAACACTTAATTAATTACACTCAGATTAAGAATATGAGGTATTTTTTTGAAAACTGAATATACTTCGACTATTGCAATAAAAACAAATATATCATAGGACTATTGCAATAAAAACAAATATATCATAAGTTTTTGAATAGATATGAAAATTTGAAAAATCATATATAATAGATAATAGAAAAATAGATAAAAAAAATAAAAGGTCAATCAAATAGGTACCCTAATTAATTTTGAATAAACGTATGAATAAATCATTAAAGCTTTATATGCATCTACGGTATTGAATTAATTATCTGAAATTTCTTTGTAATGATTACATGTAGATCATTTTTATTATGTTTTTGTCAGGAAAAATCTATATATTTGTTATTTCTCTTTTTATTGGATAATTTATCAAATAAAAAGTGGTGAATTAAAATCAATGTTTAAAACTAAGTAAATAAATAAAGGTTAGCGTTAGGGGTAGCTAAATAAGCACTCTAATCAATTAATGAGTAAATAAATCAACAAATTATTGAATATCATCTTTTCTGTATACAAAACTTTGTACGATGGTTCGATTCCATCCGCAGACTTCAAAATTGCTGGTGCTAGGGGGCAAAACATTGTCTGCTGGCCCCACAAAGTTTTGTAAACATTACTTGTGTAAAATTTTAAGCTCAAATTAGCAGTTTATTATTTCGTTAATAACGCATTCATCTTTGTTATCCTTTCATCTCTAAGAGTCAGATAACCAGAACCCTAATTCAGGACATGTACTAAATTAATGGTTTTAATAAATTATATACTCATTGATAGCGATAAAACTTTTGTAAATAAGCACTTGTCATTTTGCATTTGTAACTTTACCTTAGATTGTAACCGTAACTTAGGGTTAGGGTTCACTTGTGACATTTAAACATCCTGTTATAATTTTGGTTAAACTTTTTCAATGTAATGTCAATATCAAAAAATAGGCTTAGAGTATTATTTGTTATTCTTTACTCGACATTTTTTTTTATTTTCACACTGGCGCATTCTGATGTAATCTATCGGTCCGACCAATTCAAATGCACATTGTGAAGCATGTTTTTCTCCTGTAGTAATACTCTAGAAAAGGCTTAGCTGATTTGAAGTTTATTTTCATTTTGCATTGTAATCGAGAATGCTGAATAGTTCATAATATATTAAATTAACAAATCCACAATATATTAAGGCTTATTCTTTTTACAAAAAAGGCTTCTCCGATTTAATTTGTATCATGGTTTAGCCTATGTTTTAATAATTATATATATCACAGAGCAAGATAGGCCTCTTTAATCGTATTATGTTTGCTCTAGACAAGGCTTAGCTGATTTCAGTTGATTTGTATTAAGCATTTCATTTTATTGTCATTTTGCTTTGTAACCGATGATGCTGAATAATTCATAACAAAGCCCCAAAATATTAAGGCTTAATAGTTTAACATAAAAGGCTTATCCGATTTAATTTGTATCATGGTTCAGCCTATGTTTTAATAATTATATATATCACAAAGCAAGATAGGCCTATTTAATCGTATTATGTTTGTTCTAGACATGTATTAAGCATTTCATTTGATGCTGGTGAATATTAAGATATCCTTTCAAGGTAACTAAGCCATACAACATCAAATTTAAACTTTTTTTTATGTAGGAATGTGGATAACAAAGGCTTATCCAATGCTATTTTTTATCTTGGTTTAGCTTTTCTAATTGGTGTTTATACATTACACATCAAATGACGCGACTAAAACATCCTGTTATAATTTTGGTTAAACTTTTTCAATGTAATGTCAATATCAAAAAAATAGGCTTAGAGTATTATTTGTTATTCTTTACTCGACATTTTTTTTTTATTTTGACACTGACGCATTCCGATGTAATTTATCGGTCCGACCAATTCAAATGCACATTGTGAAGCATGTTTTTCTCCTGTAGTAATACTCTAGAAAAGCTTAGCTGATTTGAAGTTTATTGAAGTTTAATAATTCATAACTTATTAAATAAACAAATCCACAAAATATTAAGGTTTATTCTTATTACATAAAAGGCTTATCCGATTTAATTTGTATCATGGTTTAGCCTATTTTTTAATAATTATATATATCACAGAGCAAGATAGGCCTATTTAATCGTATTATGTTTGCTCTAGACAAGGCTTAGCTGATTTTCAGTTGATTTGTATTAAGCATTTCATTTTATTTTCATTTTGCTTTGTAATCGATGATGCTGAATAATTCATAACAAAGCCCCAAAATATTAAGGCTTATTCTTTTTACATAAAAGGCTTATCCGATTTAATTTGTATCATGGTTTAGCCTATTTTTTAATAATTATATATATCACAGAGAAAGAGAAGGCCTATTTAATCGTATTGATGCTGGTGAATATTAAGATATCCGTTCAAGGTAACTAAGCCATACAACATCATATTGTAAGCTGTTTTAGTGGTTTAGGTTTATTTTTGTGTTATTTCTGTTAACTTTTTACTTATTTTTTTCAATCCAGCTGATTATAATCAATCTAACTATGGTTAAGTTAATTCGGCTGATGACGTGCTTCTACCGTTCCTTTTATTGTGTGATAAAAATAGTGCAGGTTGTATTAAGTTTTTCTTTTTGCGTATTTTCGAGGTTCACTGCCACGTTTTGTGATGTATGATGGCCCTTGAAAGGACCGTTTCGTTGGGTGAAATTACACGCTGCTACCTGGAAAGCCCGGCTAAATAGAGGTTACAAGGGGAAAGAAATATGAAGTGAAATCCATTCCGCCTGCACCACCAGAAAAAAAGCCTGAGCATGTCCAGGATCATATAAGGCTATGACAGGTTTCCCAAATATGACGGTCTCCTCGTAGCTGTAACTTTTCAGAAAACATTGAAGTGTTAAGGTGTCTGTTGAATCTTTTCTTATCTCTGCAAATCTTGATTGCATTACAATGCCGGGGACACTCCAATGCCGCATAAAGTTCGTTGATTTCCAAAGTGTTTTTCGCTATCTTCCAGTGAGACTTTCAGCAGCAAGTGTTTTTTTCGTAATCTTCTCAGTGCATAGTCATCAATCTAAACTATATTTAGGTTTATGTCATTTCTAGGTAGTCAGGTTCGGACTCCTCTTGAATCGAAGGTCTAGCATTAAGTGGTCTCTCATTCAATGAAACTGCTCGATGAATCTTTGCCCTTGCATATGAACGATTTCTCTCTGGCAGAGATAAATTACGTATTAAAAGTTCAAGTGTTCGTTGAGTCTTTTCCAATCGCTGCAAATCTTGTACAAAATTGCAATGCCGGGGACACTCTAAAAGGGCATAACGTCTGTTGATTTCCAGACTGTTTAACGCTATCTTCTCTTGAAGACCTTCAACATCTTGTTCTAAGGCTTTTGTCCTTCTGATAGACTGCTTGCTCAAACATTTGCCCATGGTGTGATCCGTGTAGCTATCAAGATAGACAATTCTAATGTAAGAACTGAAACTGAGCTCACCTTTATATACTGTGTAGTTTTGAGATAAAAAAGCAAAGAGCGTATCGTTTCAGGAAAAATCGTGCAGATCGAGTTAAGAGTCTTGTTTCACGTGCGATTTCACGCCGAAACATTTCCCGCCAATGGCGCACTTCACATCAAAAGAAAAAAAGCTAAGTCATAATATATTCACTTATTATACGTACATACATACAATCACAGATTCTACATGACATTAAAATCTAAATATGATTATTAAAGGTAATATGTAAGGTTTAAATGCATAAATATTTTCGAGGTCAATTAATAATTAGGGTATATATATGTAACTGGTAGGGTTAGGGTTTTAGTTATCAACGCTGTCTAAAGAAATATGCCTGTTTGAAATGCATTTATATCTTACTTTTATGCTATTATTATTACGTAAAGTTAACATCAGGTCAAGGTCATAATATAGTTAACAAGTATGAAACAAGTAACTATTTAGAACTATTTGGTTCAGTATACCTTATACAACAGAGCCATTGAAAGGAAACTTAATTATCATGAGTATTAAGGAAGATATATTGCAGTTTGTTGCATTGTTATCTCAGTTTCTGGACACATCGATTAACACTTAATTAATTACACTCAGATTAAGAATATGAGGTATTTTTTTGAAAACTGAATATACTTCGACTATTGCAATAAAAACAAATATATCATAGGACTATTGCAATAAAAACAAATATATCATAAGTTTTTGAATAGATATGAAAATTTGAAAAATCATATATAATAGATAATAGAAAAATAGATAAAAAAAATAAAAGGTCAATCAAATAGGTACCCTAATTAATTTTGAATAAACGTATGAATAAATCATTAAAGCTTTATATGCATCTACGGTATTGAATTAATTATCTGAAATTTCTTTGTAATGATTACATGTAGATCATTTTTATTATGTTTTTGTCAGGAAAAATCTATATATTTGTTATTTCTCTTTTTATTGGATAATTTATCAAATAAAAAGTGGTGAATTAAAATCAATGTTTAAAACTAAGTAAATAAATAAAGGTTAGCGTTAGGGGTAGCTAAATAAGCACTCTAATCAATTAATGAGTAAATAAATCAACAAATTATTGAATATCATCTTTTCTGTATACAAAACTTTGTACGATGGTTCGATTCCATCCGCAGACTTCAAAATTGCTGGTGCTAGGGGGCAAAACATTGTCTGCTGGCCCCACAAAGTTTTGTAAACATTACTTGTGTAAAATTTTAAGCTCAAATTAGCAGTTTATTATTTCGTTAATAACGCATTCATCTTTGTTATCCTTTCATCTCTAAGAGTCAGATAACCAGAACCCTAATTCAGGACATGTACTAAATTAATGGTTTTAATAAATTATATACTCATTGATAGCGATAAAACTTTTGTAAATAAGCACTTGTCATTTTGCATTTGTAACTTTACCTTAGATTGTAACCGTAACTTAGGGATAGGGTTCACTTGTGACATTTAAACATCCTGTTATAATTTTGGTTAAACTTTTTCAATGTAATGTCAATATCAAAAAATAGGCTTAGAGTATTATTTGTTATTCTTTACTCGACATTTTTTTTTATTTTGACACTGGCGCATTCTGATGTAATCTATCGGTCCGACCAATTGAAATGCACATTGTGAAGCATGTTTTTCTCCTGTAGTAATACTCTAGAAAAGGCTTAGCTGATTTGAAGTTTATTTTCATTTTGCATTGTAATCGAGAATGCTGAATAGTTCATAATATATTAAATTAACAAATCCACAATATATTAAGGCTTATTCTTTTTACAAAAAAGGCTTCTCCGATTTAATTTGTATCATGGTTTAGCCTATGTTTTAATAATTATATATATCACAGAGCAAGATAGGCCTCTTTAATCGTATTATGTTTGCTCTAGACAAGGCTTAGCTGATTTCAGTTGATTTGTATTAAGCATTTCATTTTATTGTCATTTTGCTTTGTAACCGATGATGCTGAATAATTCATAACAAAGCCCCAAAATATTAAGGCTTAATAGTTTAACATAAAAGGCTTATCCGATTTAATTTGTATCATGGTTCAGCCTATGTTTTAATAATTATATATATCACAAAGCAAGATAGGCCTATTTAATCGTATTATGTTTGTTCTAGACAAGGCTTAGCCGATTTTCAGTTGTTATGTATTAAGCATTTCATTTGATGCTGGTGAATATTAAGATATCCTTTCAAGGTAACTAAGCCATACAACATCAAATTTAAACTTTTTTTTATGTAGGAATGTGGATAACAAAGGCTTATCCAATGCTATTTTTTTTTATCTTGGTTTAGCTTTTCTAATTGGTGTTTATACATTACATATCAAATGACGCGACTAAAACATCCTGTTATATTTTTGGTTAAACTTTTTCAATGTAATGTCAATATCAAAAAAATAGGCTTAGAGTATTATTTGTTATTCTTTACTCGACATTTTTTTTTATTTTGACACTGACGCATTCCGATGTAATTTATCGGTCCGACCAATTCAAATGCACATTGTGAAGCATGTTTTTCTCCTGTAGTAATACTCTAGAAAAGCTTAGCTGATTTGAAGTTTATTGAAGTTTAATAATTCATAACTTATTAAATAAACAAATCCACAAAATATTAAGGTTTATTCTTATTACATAAAAGGCTTATCCGATTTAATTTGTATCATGGTTTAGCCTATTTTTTAATAATTATATATATCACAGAGCAAGATAGGCCTATTTAATCGTATTATGTTTGCTCTAGACAAGGCTTAGCTGATTTTCAGTTGATTTGTATTAAGCATTTCATTTTATTTTCATTTTGCTTTGTAATCGATGATGCTGAATAATTCATAACAAAGCCCCAAAATATTAAGGCTTATTCTTTTTACATAAAAGGCTTATCCGATTTAATTTGTATCATGGTTTAGCCTATTTTTTAATAATTATATATATCACAGAGAAAGAGAAGGTCTATTTAATCGTATTGATGCTGGTGAATATTAAGATATCCGTTCAAGGTAACTAAGCCATACAACATCATATTGTAAGCTGTTTTAGTGGTTTAGGTTTATTTTTGTGTTATTTCTGTTAACTTTTTACTTATGTTTTTCAATCCAGCTGATTATAATCAATCTAACTATGGTTAAGTTAATTGGGCTGATGACGTGCTTCTACCGTTCCTTTTATTGTGTGATAAAAATAGTGCAGGTTGTATTAAGTTTTTCTTTTTGCGTATTTTCGAGGTTCACTGCCACGTTTTGTGATGCATGATGGCCCTTGAAAGGACCGTTTCGTTGGGTGAAATTACACGCTGCTACCTGGAAAGCCCGGCTAAATAGAGGTTACAAGGGGAAAGAAATATGAAGTGAAATCCATTCCGCCTGCACCACCAGAAAAAAAGCCTGAGCATGTCCAGGATCATATAAGGCTATGACAGGTTTCCCAAATATGACGGTCTCCTCGTAGCTGTAACTTTTCAGAAAACATTGAAGTGTTAAGGTGTCTGTTGAATCTTTTCTTATCTCTGCAAATCTTGATTGCATTACAATGCCGGGGACATTCCAATACCGCATAAAGTTCGTTGATTTCCAAAGTGTTTTTCGCTATCTTCCAGTGAGACTTTCAGCAGCAAGTGTTTTTTTCGTAATCTTCTCAGTGCATAGTCATCAATCTAAACTATATTTAGGTTGATGTCATTTCTAGGTAGTCAGGTTCGGACTCCTCTTGAATCGAAGGTCTAGCATTAAGTGGTCTCTCATTCAATGAAACTGCTCGATGAATATTTGCCCTTGCATATGAACGATTTCTCTCTGGCAGAGAAATTACGTATTAAAAGTTCAAGTGTTCGTTGAGTCTTTTCCAATCGCTGCAAATCTTGTACAAAATTGCAATGCCGGGGACACTCTAAAAGGGCATAACGTCTGTTGATTTCCAGACTGTTTAACGCTATCTTCTCTTGAAGACCTTCAACATCTTGTTCTAAGGCTTTTGTCCTTCTGATAGACTGCTTGCTCAAACATTTGCCCATGGTGTGATCCGTGTAGCTATCAAGATAGACAATTCTAATGTAAGAACTGAAACTGAGCTCACCTTTATATACTGTGTAGTTTTGAGATAAAAAAGCAAAGAGCGTATCGTTTCAGGAAAAATCGTGCAGATCGAGTTAAGAGTCTTGTTTCACGTGCGATTTCACGCCGAAACATTTCCCGCCAATGGCGCACTTCACATCAAAAGAAAAAAAGCTAAGTCATAATATATTCACTTATTATACGTACATACATACAATCACAGATTCTACATGACA